>NW_020169839.1:1151103-1244194 GCF_002117355.1 Postia placenta MAD-698-R-SB12 | reverse complement strand
CAGCCTCGTCATAGTCACAGTGGGCGGAGAGATACGCTTCTAGTGCAGCGCGGTCAGTGGCATTGGTTGCCTCGGGGTTGTGGGTTTTGAGTTTATTGAAGACGTCAGTGGGGTTACTGAGGAGTAGCGTCAGCAAAGCGCTGTCACCGACATGGGTGTGCTTAGGGGTGTAGATTGAGATCCTCTTTCCGCCCTCGGTCGAGGGGGCATTGAACTGGTCGAGGAACGAAAGGGTGGAAGACATGTTGGTGCGAGTGGGGATGTAGCGACTGGGTAGAGCTGCTATCGACTCAGCTCAAGTTCTTCCTCTTCTTATACTCTGCCAACACTTCGTCAGCCGTTCCAGTCAGGTTCGCCTCGGGCTCCCATGAGTCATCGGCTGTTGAGTAACCTTTCCACCTGACGCGATATTCGCGGCGTCGCATCCTCTTGTTCTCTCGGCGTCCGATGATGGCTTCGACTTCGTAGTTATCTTCGCCTTCGATAAGGTCAAGGGGTGGCCTCGTGTAGTTCGGACCATGGATCTCCGTTTCCGAGTAGGGAGATAGAAGCCATTCGTGGAAAACGGGGTGGACTCGCCAGGTGCTAGGCAAGTCTAGCTTGTACGCGACCATTCCGATCTTGTCTAGGACTTTGAACGGCCCTTCTCGCCTCGGGGCTAGTTTCCTGGACGGGTACGGCAGCTTCAAGTTCCGGGAGTCTAGCCATACCAGCTGACCTTTACGGAAGGAACCCCCTTTCCTTTTTACTCTCTTGGCCAGGACGTTCTGGGCCATCTCCATTGCCGCTGATACGACCTACGTAACCCTAACCCCTAACCTGGGTGCGACCTAAAGGGACTAGAGAGACGGATTATAGTCTTAGTGAGAGGGGAGTTAGCAGCAAGGTGTCCCGCAGTTCGAGTGAACACGAGAAACGCCCTTGGAAAAGGCTACGAACGATAGGGAAGGTACGAGGTGGCTTCGACACGTCGTCGAAGCTACTCGGAGGCTGTGGGTGGTTAGCGGAGACGATCGAAGCTCGGCAGAGCTCTTCGATGTATCGTAGAAGGAGGGGACACAACTCGATAGGGTGTACTTAGCTAGGGCGCGGTTCACAGTTTCTTTGACAATAGTCGAGGTCGAAGGGTTCGTCGAGACGATATCGACGAGTGAACGCAGTGGACGAGGTTTCGAGGTTACGCAGCGAGGGACGAAGTGACGCAGTTTTAGGCTTAGACGCGGGGCGAACTCGACTTATGAGCTCTGAACTCGAGGGGGGGAACCGGATCTTCTCATTTTTGGAGAAGTACGACAGAATTTATACTACACAGGACGCTACGACTATCGAAAGTGGCACACTGGTACAAGGGGCTTTGCATTGTTCCTCAAGAAGCTGCCTCACCGAGGGGCACATACCAAGTCCATCGGTGGAGTGACGTCATGCCGAACGCGGAGATGAAGAGAAACATATGGCCACTTCGGACCGGTAGCCGTCGTGAAGGCATGCCGCGAGGTTCGATACCTAATCGGGAAAGACCGGCTACTTCGGTGTGGCTTGGAGCGAAGCGCGCGCTTGGCCGAGCGGCGTCAAGTGGCCCTATTGTTCGCCGAATGCGGAAGATGTCCCGGGATCTACACGCGAGGCATCGGGACGACCGTGCCGAGCTTCGAGTAAGCGTCGCGCACCGTCGAAGATGTCGAAGAGCGTCAAAGGCGAAATCGAAGTGTTGGGAGACTGAGTCGAAGTGCCGGGCGGGATGCGACTGCCGAAAAGAGGTGTATCGGGGCCCAGCGGGGCTTGGCGCCTATCACCGCATGTGCTTCTTCGCGGATGTTTTGCAAGTCCTTGAGGCGATAAGCTGCTTGGGGCGTGTTTGATCCGGGGTGCGCGGTGGGTATTCCACGAGGTTCGTATCCCATCATGAGTTTGAACGGGGACGCCTTCGTTGTGGAGTGCTCGTGGGAGTTGTGAGCAAATTGCGTGGTGTGAAGATGGTCAGCCCACTTATCCGGGTCATTGGCAGTAAAGCAGCGGAGGTAGATCTCCAGCTCTTGGTTCACTCGTTCTGTCTCGCCGTCAGTTTGCGGATGAAATGCTGTACTCATGGCTGATTGGACCCCAGTCATTTTGCAAAGTTCCTGGAAGACTTTGGACGCAAATTGCGGTCCTCGGTCACTGATGATCTTGTCTGGGAGTCCAAACCACTTGTAGACCTCTCGGTACATTGCATCTGCCGTCCCAAGAGCGTCAATTGTTTTGTTGCATGTGATGAAAATTACCCCCTTCGTAAGGTTGTGGTCCACTACGACCAAAATGGAATCAAAGCCATTGGACGGTGGCAGGTCGGTAATGTAATCGCACGAGAATGTGCTGAAGGGCTTGGCATTTGCGCGAGGTCGAATGGGGGTGATGGGCGGTCGGGCTGGATGGGTGTTGACCTTCATTTGCTGGCAGATGCTGCAGCCGTTAACATAGCGAGCAACAAACTGGGCCATGCTCGGCCACCAGTAGTCACGGCGCAAGCCGAGGAGGGTTTTCTGAACACTGGGGTGTCCTGCGGAGGGGAGGTCGTGATAGTGGGAGACAAGACGCTTGCGAAGAGACTCATCTGGGGGTACATAGACCCGATCCTGGTATAAGAGGAGGTCATCATCGATGGACCAGTCTGTTCCAGTGCGTGGTGTTCCTCCGGTGCGCGCTGCAGTGAGGCCTTCCTTCATTATGGGGTCATCCCTAAAGGAAAGAATGGTGTCGCGGGTGTCAATGTCAATGGCAGCGACCCATACTTCCGGTGGGAGCATAACATCGTCGGTGTTGTCATTTGAGCCGTCGTCATGGTCGGGTCAGCGGGAGAGTGTGTCGCTCTGCACCATTTGGGTACCAGGAACGTGCACCAGGCGGAAGTCAAACATGGTCAGTTTACTTGCCCAGCGTGCTTGTCGTCGGTTCATGTCTTTGGCCTGCTTCCAATATGTGAGATTCTTGTGGTCACTGAGAATTGTCACTGGGTATGGGCTGCCAATGAGGTAGTGCCTCCACTCATCTAGTGCGTGAATGACCGCATATAACTCCCTGTCATAGATGTCGTAGTTTCTCTCTGCCGCATTGAAGCTTTGAGAGAGGTATCCGCAAGGATGCCAGTCGCCATTGTCATCGCATTGGCGTAGTACTGCTCCTGTTGCAAACTTGGAAGTGTCAGTTTCGATGGCGAAGGGTCGGTCAGGATCCGGCATACGTAGTACCGGTTCTTCTAGGAATGCCTTTTTGAGGGTCTCAAAGGCTTTCTGTTGGTCAGATCCCCAGGTCCAGGCAACGTCCTTCCGGGTGAGAGCAACCAGTGGTTGCGCTTTGTCCGAGAAGCCTTTGATAAACCGGCGGTAAAAGTTTCCAAATCCAACAAAGGCGCGTACTTGCCTGAGGTTGGACGGCACCAGCCAATCCGCAATGCCAGCTAGTTTGACGGGGTCCATTGCGATTTCTCCTGGGCGGATGATCATGCCGAGGAATTCGACTTCGGTGATGTCGAAGGCGCATTTCTCCGGTTTGTGGTAGAGGTCGTGTTGTCAAAGTCGTTCGATAACACGTCGTGTTCGTTCTTTGTGTTCTGCCTTGTCCTGGGAGAAGATCAGGATGTTGTCCATGTAAATGCAGAGCCAGCCTTCTTGAAGCATGTCTGCGAATATTGTGTTCATCATCCGCTGGAACGTAGCGGGAGAATTACACAGCCCAAAGAACATCACCGTTGGTTTGTACAGCTGTGGCGGTTTGCCATCAGTTCCGGGTACGATGAACACTGCCTTCCATTCGTCCCCTTTCTTGATTCGAACATTGTTGTATCCGGCGCGGAGGTCCATCTTCGTGAACATCTTGGCGTGCTTCAACTTGTCCAGGAGGTCGGATATAAGTGGGAGCGGGTATCGATCCTTGACCGTGTTCTCGTTGAGCAGCCGGTAGTCTTGACAGGGACGTAGTGAACCGTCCTTTTTACCAACAAAGAAGAATGGACTCGCCAACGGGGATTTCGAAGGGCGAATGTACCCTTTACTCAGGTTCTCCTCGAGGAACTTGTCGAGTTCCTTTCGTTGCTGCGGGTTGAGCGGATAGACCTGTTGCTTCATATCCGCGAAGCCCTCCTTGAGGTTGATTTCGTGGTCATATTCGGTGTGGTCTGGAAGTCGCGCAGCCGTGGCTTTGTCGAAGACGGGGAGGAGATCGTGTAGGTAGGACGGTACCATCTGTGGTAGCATTTTTTCTGTCTTGCCTTGGGCGTTCGATGCTGCCAGTTCGGTGGAAGTGGTGACGCGCCTAATGTCATGGTGGATCTTCCAGATCATACCGTTGTGAAGTCGTTTGTAGCCAGATGAAAGTTCAGGGAGTCGCTCCTTGAGCAGAGCGTCCCTTACGGCCAGGGGTTCCTGTTTTTCGTACTTGGTGATCATCGGTGCTCCAGATAAGTAGGAAATGATGAACTCATCATCATCAATGTCCTCCGCTTGTTTCTCGATGGACGCAATACCCGTTGACCCAAACCCATCCTCCCCGCGTTCAGTTTTGTCGATGCAGTCAGTTATAGTTACTGGTGGGGTGCTTATCCTTTCAAGGATGAGCTGAGTGACTCGGTCGCCGACTTTGACGGTGAATGGGAGGTTAGAGTTGTTGACCAGTAGGACTGAGACCTTGCCTCAGTAATCAGAGTCGATTACTCCTGCAGCGACATTGATTTCCTTTAGTGCTAGGCCGGATCGAGGTGCGATTCTTCCATAGTGTCCTTCGGGGATAGCCATGATAAGATCGGTGCCGACCAGGCCTCGTCGTTGGGCAGGGATGATGAGTTGATGCGCAGCAGAGATGTCATATCCTGCTGCGCCGCTAGTCTTTCGTTCGGGAAGGGTTGCGTGCTCCGAGGTGGAGATGACAACGAATTTGTCCTCCATTGGTTCTGGGAGTGGGGTAGTTATGGCCTTCTTTAGTTCTAGCCGGGCCACTCGCCTTTGGTACAGGTCCATCTTCCAGGCCCTGGTCTCGTCTCTTGTCCACCGGTGGTTCAGCTCCACTCGTCCGGTTTTCCAGTCTATCTTGGGGTTTTCGAGTTTGAGCCAAGTGTGGCCAAAGATAATGTCTTCCTTGCCGATGCTGGCGACATAGGCTTTGACGAATCGGGGTTCTCCGCTTATCTTGTAAGATAAGAGAGCTCTCCGCGTGATGAGTGCTTCTTTGTTCGGTGTTCCATCCACGTTGAAGACGGGGATGGGTCGGGGAAGAGGTTCTGTCCGAAGTCAATGTTCTCGGACGAATCTCGGGCTGATGAAGATTCCAGTTGCGCCGCTATCAATGAAAGCGCGTGCCTCGACGTCTTTTTGTCCCACAGTAATCGGAATGTGCAGAGCGCGTTCATTTCAGACTACTAGAATTACACGGGACAGTGAAACGGATACGGGCAGTGGTTGCGTCGGCTCACCCTGCCCTTCAAAAATCCTCCATTGTGAGTTCTTCGTACAGCTCCCGCTTCTCGTCGGCGGAGAGTGCCTTGATTCTGGCACGGAAGTCATCCTTCCCAGATCCTCCCTGGTTCGGCCTTCCACCCCCTTGTCGTGCGGCCACTTTCTTTCGGCAATCCTTGGCGCTGTGGCCCTTGATGTGGCAGTAGAAGCACAGGTTTCCGTCCCTGTGGAGCTTCCGATCGGCCTTGTTGAGAACGGCTCCTAGTTCCCATTTCCTTCCTCCCAATGTGGAGGCGAAGGTTGATGCAACGGCAGCGGCATCGATATCCATTGGTTTGCCATAGTCCCTGGTGTCTGTGACAACGAGAGCCCCTTGCTTGGCTGTGTCAGCGTTTCGTACTTCGTCATACCAGGCTTTCATGGTGTTGGGTCGATCCCTAGCGACCCTTGTTGCGAGCGCAAAATACAGCTCCTTCAGGAGTCCTTTGACAAAGTTGGCATGGAGAGTGTGGTAGTCGTTCTCGACGCGGTTGGTGCCATTGACCTCGGTGTCCTTGAGCTGAGCCTTTGATGCTAGCTGCTCGAAGCGGGTGACGTAGTTACCGAGGGAGAGTGCCATCTTCCTATCCTTCTGTCGTTTAGGCAGTTTCATCAGGATTTGATGTGCCTTGATTCGTGTTCCGTGCTCAGGGAATGCCTCTTCTAGAGCGGCAACGAAGTCTGCCCAAGTGGAATAGACCTGGACTCCCCCTGCCGACTTCTCGTAATACACGTCCGCCCATGTTTTCCCCAGATCCTTCCTCATCAGCGCTACAGTGAAGGCAATCTTTGCTTCATCACTGAGTCGGGTGTTGTTGGTGGCGACGAAGTAGGAGAGGATGCATTGGATGAAGCATCTGAGGTCCTCCGCCTTTCCGCTGAAAGGTTCAGGAGCGGGGATGTCAAGGCGAAGGGGTCGGTTGGCAGTTGACTGTTGGGATTGGTATGCTGCGAGGGCGACAGCGATGCACTGATCGATGTCTGCTTGAGTGAACGTTGCCATAGGGACTTCAACCGGTGCGTTGGTTGGTGCAGGTGGAGCTGGTGGTAGTTCTGGAGCCTCGATGGGAACGTACTGAACGTCCGGGAGCTCGAACGGTTGTTCGTTAACAGGTGACTGTAGGTTCTCTGTTGTTTGTGCTGGTTCGACGTTGATTTGTAGGGTGGCAAATACGTCTTCTGGGTGAGCGGGAGGGTGTCTCTGATAATAGCTGACAAGCTGTTGATGGGCAACGATCTGCGGGTTGGAGCCTTCTGCGCGAACCCAGGAGCTGCCTCGAGGATAGATGGGAGTCCTTCTTGTGGTGGTGACAAAGCAACGGTCTGCTCGGTCGTACTGGAGAAGGGGAGATCCTGCAAGGGCTGGTAGTCCCAAGGGAACCGGGTTTACTGCGTTGTTCGACGTGATGGTGGATGAGTTGTTCGACTAGGTGAAACTAGGAACGTAGCTTAGAAAGTTCGACCTTTTGATACAACGGTCTATACTCCTATATTGATGCCTGACTCGTAGACGACGAGCGAGGACTTATGGACAGTGCATCATCCAGAAGATCGAGCGAGGAAGTCGAGAATGACCACTACCCCAAGCGAAGAGGAGCAGAGACTTGAATGAATAACCAGGTCAAACTTAGGGTTCGACCGACTAATGGTACAACTACTTATACAAGTACTGACTGCGCACGGACCATCGTGTCTATGTGGTCGTGTTAGTGAAGAAAGAAATGTAGTGGTACGATGCCGAATATGAAGTGTGCACGGACCCCATTATGTAAGCTACATAATGTTCAACCTGCGGGTGAGCGCTAAGACAGGCGCCAGTATGGGCGCTAGTAGTACAAGGAATAGAACGGAAAGACAAATGTTTCAAGCTGTGTCAGTGGAGCCCGAGCTGTGCCGTGCACTGCCATCCCATCTAATCTAATCATACAGTAGATAAGGATTTGTCCATTGGAGCATATAGTACAGAGGTCGTGGGTTCGAGCCCACAGAAAGAAAAAAATAAAAAATGGCTAGATGCTGTGTCAACTCATGGCACTTCTCCCTCATTGCTTTCATTCTCTTTGCCTTTAGCCCCCAATGGTTACTGTGCCGCAACAGGTAGTTACTGTGAAACCTAACGCGGGACGAGTGCACTGTACAAGACAGTGAATATATTGACTTCAGTAGGCCATAAGGGACAAACTGAAGTCAGTCCACACGCGAGAGTGAGAGTCCTATGATACAAAAAGAGGGGACTGTATAGTAAGCCAAACAATGTCCAAACAATGTCCAGGCTACACCACAGGCGCTGTCACGAGTTGACACAGTGCCTAGCCATCTTTTTAATTTTTTCCCTTTCGTGGGCTTGAACTCGCAACCTCTGTACTATACGCCTGAAACGGACATTTCCTTATCTACTGTACGATCAGATTAGATGGGTGGCAGTGTGCGGCACAGCTCAGGCCCTGTGTCGCGACTTGAGGTCAAGCGACAGGAGAGAATCTAAAGGCTGGGGGCGTTCGACTGAATCTCACCAAAGCGATGGTGAGCAGCGCTCAAACCTAAGGCTAGGGACAAGAAATGTATTAGTTAGTGAAGGTAAGTAAAGGATACAAAGGAGCTTACTGACCTAGGGACAAGAGGTCGAAACTGAGGTCCCTAGGGCAGCAGAGGCCGGCTTATATACAGGGGGAGATAAGGGCAGGCTGTGCGCGCTGGTCCGTGCACAGCTGGTCTGTGCACAGACCAATGCGCACAGCCTGCCCTTATCTTCCCCTGTATATAAGCCGGCCTCTACTGCCCTAGGGACCTCAGTTTCGACCTCTTGTCCGTAGGTCAGTAAGCATCCCTTTGTATTCCTTTCTTACTTAACTAATATATTATCTTGTCCCTAGCCTTAGGTTTGAGCATTGCTCACCATCGCTTTGGTGAGACCCAGTCGAACGCCCCCAGCGTCCTTGTTTGGTTTTCCCCTGTCGCTTGACCTCAAGTTGCGACAGGTGCATCATCACCAGATGTCTTGTATGAACGAGTGTCTGTGTGAAGGGCTTCTTGAACATTCTCCCGAGTCACCTGCACCAGAGCTTGCACTCTAACAGTTACCGTATCTATTTTCTAAATTGAATGTTATCTCTGATAACAATGTGCCCCTCAAAGCCTGTATAGCTCTGATGGTAGCAGATCAATGTCTTTGTTGGCAGGGGATTTGTAGATCCCCAGGCAGTAGGGTATGGTGAAATGGGTACAGTGACCTACTTAACCAGCTAATTAGCCCAGGCCTGTGTGAGGGGTCAAATTAACCTATGTAATTTACAGCTAATTAGCTGGTATAGAACATGGCCTAATGAGCACTTTTTACCACTAAAGTAGCCTTATGTGATGTTTAAGTCACCCAGCAACTCAAGACCTGGACAGCAGCTGCTACTATTCATCCCAGGTCCGTCAATGGCCTTCAAATTCAATACATGATCTACTCTATTTTAGTCCCAATGCAGTACTTCGGGACGCTCATTAGCAAGAATGTCCTTCAGAAATGGCGCGTTGAGGTCGATGAGGTCGGAAACTGCAATTAGTGGTCTCCCTGGATAACAACTGCAAGGCTTAACTCTTACTGCATTTGGAACATGTCCAAAATCAGCGCAAGTCACTTAGCCCTATTTAACCCTATTTAACCCTGGTTTTTCGAGCCTCGTGAAATTTACGGCTAATTAGCGCTAATTAGCAAGGGTTAATTAACCGAGGCTAATTAGCCTGGCCTATTTCACCGTACCCTACCAGGCAGAGGTCTGATGAGAACGGAGAGAACGGCCTTCCGAACGAGATATCGCTCACTGGTCCTCGAATACAGATTGATTGTGCCAGGTCAATATTCATACTTGCGTGAGCGACACACCACCACCTAATAATCCTCGAGCTGAATATGCATACTGCTTCCAGACAAGGCCCTGATCAACAGCTAGGGATTGATTACACACATCTTATCTTCGTGCTGTACTTTGCGATAGGTCGTCTATCTCCCGGCGCGCAATCTCAACCCTGAATGATGATTGAAGCCCACCCACATACCTCTCGATCATGGCGGTGGGAAACCGAAGACTTGATTGACAAGGTGCGCTTTACAACATGATACTAACGATGCCGCAAAACTGAACTTGGCAGCTTGTTGGGGCATGGTCGACGAGCGACACTCCCGTCCAGTTCGGCTACAACCTCACACCACCGGTTCGTGACCTCCTTGAATGCGAACCCTTTATTATCTCTTACTCTTACTGTTGGAACAACGGTGCGAACGGCGCGGGGCGCGTTTGTCCGCGGGCGTAGCGATGCCCGTAAGGGACAATCGCGTGCGGTACGTACATCGCGCGGGGTCATTATATACTGCGATAGGGGCCTCCGGCCCCCGGCTACTCGCGCGCCCGAGCTTTCGAGCTCGTTCCTGACCACGCGGGGCTGCGTGTTTCAACACTTACTTCTTTCCAGTTCTGTGCGGGTACGCCCCTGCAGATTGGATCCCGTCCTTTGCTCTCTGTCACGATCTGCATTAAACTGCATTACCATCTGTAGGGCAGATATTCCTAAAGGATCCAGCGCGAGCGGGAGCAGGTCGCGTGGCATGCTACCGGAGTTTAATTTTGAACCGCTTCGTACTCGCGTGTGTCGTCGTGAAGCAGCTAGTTCCGGGGACTCGACGCTGGTAACGATGAGTGAGGCCAGGTCAGCGGTATCTAGTTCATGACAGCGGCACTGAGTGCGGCTTTGATACCACATCACAGGGGACAATTGTCATGAGCTGCAGACGCAGTCAGCCAGAACGCTCGTCAGTAAGCCCGTGTCGTGCGCACAAATACAATGAGATTTTCGAAGGACACCCCGATGCATACCGCGCCGACCGCATGTAATTCAAACCAAACTCAGGTCACTCAAATTCGCACGCGTTGTACATCAGCTTTCAACCAATCACAAGCTACTGCCGCGGCTTGCTGTATTCACATGTATTTTGAACTTATGTTCGACTCTTTTTGACTGGGTGCCTGACGAAGATTTGCTAGTACACTATGACCTCCAATAGCTCAACTGTGGATGGCACCTACATGCTCGTCACTTATCAGATGTGAAGAACATGCACGGATGTTCTCCAGCCACCTTGTATGACGTGCGTGCCCTTCTCTGCCTGGCGAATAGTGTCCATAGCATCGATCCAACGAGTCAATGACATCTTGAGTGAATAGGCTGGCGTCCAACGTTGCGAGATTGTTGCACGCTCTAAGAACAAACACGAACTCGTCCCAGCCATTTCTTCTATCGAGCTCTTGGACTACAGAGTCGATGTTGTCCCGCCCGAAACAATCAGGAATGGTGGCCATTGCAGATAGGACAGCATCGCGGACCTGGGGCAGGTCAGACTGAGGGACATGAGCGAGGAGCTCGAGTGCAGAAGCTAGTACTTGTAGGAAGTACACCGTGCCAAGCTCTCGCCTGGCAACTGGCACGTATTCAAGAAATCGCTTTACGTCTGTGTAATATGAGCACGATAGGGATCTGAATATGGTACGGCATAAATAAGGATGAGCAGCGACTTACATACCGAGGGCTTCAGCAGAACACACATGCCAATAAGACCACATAGTCCTGATGCATTCCACACGGACATTCACCGAGATACCGGGATGCATCAGCACGTCGATGAGCCAGCCGTGCCCGGTTGTTGATTCCGGCCCCATCGACTCGGCGCATCTACGTATGGCCCACCAGACTTGGTTCTGATCAGCGTGATGAACGGGGAGCCGGCGAAAGATGTCTACGTATATATTACCGAGTACTATCCGAGTACTATCCTCCTATACGGTGATCAGTCATCACATCGTAGGATGATATCCCGGGAAAGCGAGATACGTACCTTGTAGCTGCAACAATGCGGGAGGGCCTTCAGAACACCCAGCGCCGTCTCAATATCGACTACCTCAAGCCAATCTGGCAGGACATGCTCCACAAAACATGCTTTTCCCGCGGTCAGACCACCAGTTTTATTGTGTACATGCCAATTTGACGTGCTTACCGCTGGCACCGAGAGCAAGGTCACATATGCGTGCCGAACGCGTTTCCTCGTCCATCCACTTGAACCACGGTGATTTGTCCCTATTCATGATATATGCTGCGAACTGACAGACTGCTCTCGCAGAATTTGTCGGAGGCATTGCGCGCATCAGGTACAGGAGATGATCTACAACGCGCGCCACATCGTCGCTGTACAAAGGAAGAAAATCGTACTTCGCGAGGACGTCAACGCATAGATTGCCCATCGCAACAGTCGCAGCGGAGTCCTGCTCGCTCGAGAACCACTTGAGTGTTGGCCATTTCGCGTCAGGACCCACGACCGATGCGTGGGCCCGGCGCTCCAGAATGCGACACAATACATGGACTGAATCGTCGACGTCGCTCTGCTGGAAGCATGGGTGGATGACGGATGCCAGGAACGAGTCGTCCATGACAATTTGGTCGGCTTCTGCGAGCACGATAAGATTGGAGCGCAACCCATTGTCATACCGCCTCGTTGGCAGGCGGGTAGAGTAATCTTCCAGTTCCCTCCAGTTGGCAGCCTTTGCAGCTTTCGAGTACCATTCACACCATGCGGAGAGACGTGTCATGCACGCACGACGCAGATTTTGGATTTCATCTGCGATTCTCGAGCAAAGATGTCTCAGTCCAGTAGCTGACATCGAGGACCCCCGATACCTTCGTGAGGAAAGCGAACGGAATTTTGCAGCAGTCCACGCCCATGCTGTGCGGATTCTGATCCACATCTTCCGGAGTTGGATGGAGCGGAACCACTTGAGGGAAGTAGTGAGCCAGCACACGAGACGAAAGAACCACCACGCCGTCCGCGACTTGTAAGGGCACTCCGGCACGAATGCTGGGACGAACACAGAGCAGACAGAAGGTGCCAGAAGCACCACGACCAATACGGTCGCGACTATGGCGACGATGTAACTCAAGGACCAGAGGAGCTGCAGCAAGCCGACCAGGAACAAAGCCATGGAGATCTGTAAAAGCAGCGGCAGCATGTCGATGATGAATTGCACCTCCCATTTCTGCAGCCCACGTCGACGGGACTCCCATATAAGGACACTCCGCCGCGACATGATGGACGGACGATCGAGATGTTGGTGTAGCCATTGGCCGACGGCAATGGCAATTGAAGCCACGCACATGCCGCAGATCATTGCGGAAAACCACAGAGTGCTCGTAGATAAGATCCACGGTGTCGGCCTGGAGGTAGCCGCCGCGTCGTTCAGGGAAGCCTGCTGCTGCTGAGTCAGCTTGGATTGACCCGTCATCGTGCTCAGTTGAGCGGCGATAACCAGGAGCACTTCCGTACTTGGATCAGGATGCAGCGACGGATAGAATGCGACAATGAAGCCAGTGAGGATAGTCATGAAGAGACCGTCCTGGGACAGATTATAAGCCACAGTTATTTACGTGGTGACGAGGGGCCGTTAGCAGCTTACGAAGACGAGTAAGCTTCCAATGTCTTCCTTCCACTTCTCCACTAGAGCATTCTCAACTTTCCAGACTTGCTCCGCACAGAGACTCCATGGGTCTTCGAATGACTGTTCTGGTATACTTTCCAAATCGTCTCCTATGGCAGCAGTCCTGTGACGAGTTGGCAGATCCCCAACTATGTTGCGAGCTCCTTTGTTCAGGTCGGCATTAGAGGCACCCTCTGCGGCAGCGCTGCCGGACCCCGAGCCCCCGACGTCTCCACCGGCCTGACGAGTAAGTAGTCAACAAGGTGACCAAAGTTCCCGCAGAGCAGTAGAGAGCATACTGCGATGTCAGCCGCAACGCCCATATTGTTGCACACTTGTAGTGCCTCAAGATCAGTGCTGTTTGCTGGCAGGATTGCATTCTGCGGAGCCTAGGTGCTTGTAATCAATAAGTGAGCACATGGATATAGGACGACCCGGATATACATCGTGTTCCTTGTATATAGAGCTACACGTTTCAGGCTCTGTAAATGAATGCAAAATGACTGTTGCTAGTGGTTCAGCTGTGTCATGAAGTTGCTCGATATCATCATTGGCAGGCGGAGAGACATCTGCAGTGTGTTTGCCGTGGCTAGAGTGACGCGCCAAGGACTGAACGCTCCGGCTTTGGCTAGCCGATCTAGAGGCTCGAGGTAAGCTCGTACGTCCACGACGTCTTGACATGACTGCTGAGTGAAGACCACGACTCCCAAAGCTCAACCGGAAGGAGGTAGTGCGAACGTAGTTTGCGCTGCTAACCATAAAAGGACATGGATGACAATCGATACATATTCAGTATATGGTCTGCCGGAAAGCGCGCCCACTTTACTGGACCATCGCCTTACGTCCCAAAAAGGAAACGCGGCTGCAGCTTGCTGCTGCCTTCAGTGTCGACTTCGACCTATACTCTGCATCCTGTGCTATCAAATTGTGCACTTAAATTATTATTGTGCATTATTCTTGATTTTGGTAGACTTTCAGCATCATTAGACAATCAGTTTGAGGCAGATTTAGGGCCTCTAGTGGATAACATACTCGAAATTTAACAGGAATGTTACCGTAAACGAACAGAACACATAGCGCACTCTACCAGCATGATGGACCCTCAATTTAACTGTGTACAGTATCGCGACACGCTCTATGAGAGGCGCGATTGCACTGCGAAACGCGCTTCACGTGATCCGGAAAGTGCCGTAAGCGGCTCGTTCTGCAAACCGGGTCAGGTTTCATGAAGACTAAGTGCGAACGCAACGTGTAACAGCCGCGTTATCTCAATAAGGCGCTAGTGACCCACATTGAGCATACGGACAATAAAGATTGCATCTGTGCCCATTCATGCTGTACATCGCCAGAGCTCCAGCCTGTAGCACATAGACAGTGCAATGCTTAGCTGCAGATAACACAGGTACAGAGTCGTAGTGAAAGAACTCGGGGGAAAGGGCCCGATTTCTGGTGCCTGAGATAGGGAAGCCCCGATCTCTCCACAGGCGTCAAAGTCAGTCTCGCACAACTGCGGCTACACATTCTTTTGACATGTGGTCTACGTGATTTAAGCCTGAAATGCTTGTGCTCTCTAGACATTGCCTGTAGGCATGTCGAGCAGCATAAATAAACGCATAGCGCACAAGCTGACGGAGGCGAAGATGACAATAGCACAAATATGGTGTGCACCGTGACCCATCGCCGCTGCGTCAAGACTCAAGGAACAAGAGATGGACTGCTCTAGTCTTCCGTACAAGTAAATAGTACGTGGAAATCCTCATTAAATCTTCTTGTTCTGGGATATATGGAGCCTATCTGACACTACATCCATTTGTGCAAATTGGCGTCGACGTCATTCACGAATCTGCTGTTCTTTACACGTCATGCTTTAAAACCAAATCATGGTATCTTTAGTAATAAGCAGTTATCCCTTTGAAATCTCGTACGAACTTTGTTGCAGTGGCAGCAGTGCCTTTACACTCACTAGCTCTCAGTGTTGCCCGCCTGCGCTCGATATGCCAAGTGCCCGACCCCAAGGCACTGGCACGTCATATCCTGACTGAGCCTAGGTCTTCTCTAAAGCATAACATTCGTTCCCATCGCAGTCACTTCTCCAGACCTCCGTCCCCCTCTACTGCTCCGACATGAGTTGTCGGCGCGCCCACATTGTCGTTCTGTGCGTTGGATGCCCGGTTCTTAAATCCGCCCTGGTACATTCCTGCCGCGCTTCATCTAGCCGTCTCGTGTGTTGAAGTCCGCATCGGCTGTCCCTTCTGAATCCTGCTCTGGGGGGGGGGACCTCTCCTCTGAACCAGCTTGTTTACGGCAACCTTTATTCCTCTCGGCGCCGTCTCTCGATTTGACTCCCTCGTCGTCATCTACGACAAGATATGATCACAGTCACACGTGCGTTGTGTCCACGGGAGCTCACACTGACTCCGGCGTCAAGTGTGGATCTACTAACAGGCCAGCAGTGCCCTGGACTAGTTAGTCCAGCGCGACCTTCGAGTCTTCCGCTCTCTCGCCGAGGACATGCACAACGGGTACCCTAAATACTATTAAACCCGAGCGAAACGGTGCCCTCTGGTATCTTTCGGACCTAACATGGTGTCATACTATGGCTGGTGTGCAGGCAGACTGCAGTGCCCAAAGAGACAAGGCGAGATGTCGGCCAATAACAAGGCCCGACTGCTAGTCAGCTGCGGCAAGAGATGGAGAACGACGATCAAATTAGGCCGAGAGGATCTGAAGCATGCACCCCAAATCTGCAATTTGCGGCATCATCTCCTGCGCGCGGGATGGGCTGCTGCCGGGGCCTGGGACGGGAAGGTGTGTATATATGCCGTTTCTGCACGACGTCGACCGGGGGAACGGGATACGGTATACACATTGGCGCACGCACAACCTACACGCGTCTTATGACTAGAAATAAAACACAGATGGTACAGAGAGTACAACCGAGCAGGCGGCCGAAAGCAGTGCTACAGAGCGAAGCGAAGATGGGTATGAATAGCGCGCAACACAACATATCATGGCAGAGTGTCCACTGTCCGGGTCCCCTCTTCATCCCTCCCTTCGCGGCGGGCGCGACAGAGACACCATTGATTGATTCGTTCCCACCTGTCAGCTATCCGGCGAGTTCCCAGCTTCCCGGAGCGCAAACCGTTGCCAGAGATCGACAGCCAGGCACTGACGCCAGCCAGCAACGAGCCCGCGGTCACCAGGAACCCATCAGCAGAGCGCGGGCCGCGCCCACCGCTTTGGATCCCGATCGACGTCGGCTAGCAGTGAGGGGGGGAAAGTTGAAATGCCTGCCGGCGGCGCGATACGCCATGGCCACGCGGAATGATCTCGGCGGACACAATTTCATGTCGTCGTCCGTCGTTTAGCGATAGTGATTGGTGGAGTAGAGCCTCATAATGTAAGCCGCATCGGCACGGGCGGACAAGAGGGGGAGGGAGAGGGGGAAGGGGGTGCGGGCCCGTATACGTATGGGATATAGCTAGCGGATGAAGAGATGGACAGATGGCAGCAGGCAGGCAGGGGGGTAACAGGGGATGATGGATAGATGGTGTAAGAGTGTGAGACAGAGTCAGGCCCCGTGTATGGGTGGTATGGTGAGTCGTCGAGGCAGTAGATATGCGACACCCCGCGAGGGGCAAAAGATGAGCAGGCTATATCAAGGGCAGAGTAAATCACAGCAGCATAGATAGATCAGCTCGGCGAGCGCGGATACTCCTCTGGTCTGTCCAGGTCGACCAAATCTGCAACGAAAAGGGAAAAAAAAAAGAAGAAACACGCCCGTCAGCGTCTCTCCTCGCCCAGATCAGACGGCAGCCGCGAGGGTACCGCGGAACGAAAGCACTGACCTATGGGCGACGTGAATGTCCTCACGTACGGATGCAGCTTCGACGCCGGCAGCGACGCGCGGTGCGGGTGCGGATGGTTCACGTGCGTCGGCGGCGCGCGCACGCTGAAGCTCGCGCTCCGCGCCATATGGTGCATGAGGTGCTGCCCCTCCTCCCCGCGCGCCTGCACCCGATCTCGCTCCCACTCCTGCCGCGGAGACGCAGCGGGTGGCGGGATCGCCACACGCACCGCGGCAGGCGAGAGCGCAAGCAGCTGCGCGCCCGGGATCGCGTGCGGGAACGGATGTCGTTGCTGCAACTGCGCCTGCTGCTTCAGCGTGTGGGGCCCCGGCCCGGGCTGCGCGTACGCGTACGCGACCGAGTCCGTGTAGGCGTGGGCCGCATGGTACGGCGGCGCGTCGTCCGTCATGTCCGCGTACTGCCCCTGGTAGCGGATCGACTGCCCCTGCCCCTGGTACATCGACTGCCCCTCCAGGAGCGACTCGTCGCCGCGGAACGACCCAAGCGCAGACGACTCGCCGTCCCAGTTGCCCGACGAGACGCGCCGCTGCATGTGCGCGGGCGGCGACGCGAAGGGGACGCCGACGGACGACGGCGACGCGAAGGGGATGCTGATGGATGACGGCGACGCGTGCGCCGATTTGGGCGAGTGCGGCACCGACGAGGACGGCTTCGGCTTGTACCCCGCCTCCTTGATGATCGAGCGCGGGAAGAAGACCTTAACACGTCCGGTAAAGATCAGTTATCAGTTATGGTGGGAGGTGGCCATCAAATGCAGAGAGACCCACGACGAGCGTGATCGCAGACGACACGAAACACCCCACCCCGCCGATCATCTGCAGAAAGTCTCCAAACACACTGTCAGCCCCGGATTGTTCGCAGACGCCGCGCCCATCGCTTACCGGTGGAGAACCTGGACGCCGATAATGAGCACCAGCAGACGCGCGTTAATTAGCATTAGCGGGGGGCCACTCACAAATTGGTGTTCAGCGGGTGCTTCGTCCCCGTGATTCCGTCGATCGCGAGCATCAGCAGCGGCACCGTGAACAGAAACCGGAACACCACCCTCGCGCGCTACGATACGGACTCGGGCGTCAGAAACATAAATAGACACGAAGCCACGGCGTAGCGGCGGTACGCACGTTGAAATATAGGAACGTCGTCAGCCGCACGACGACCGAGGGGTCCGCGCCCTCCGCCTTGACGTGCCGGATGAAGCGCGGGAAGCGCCACAGCACGTAGAGGAACACGAGCGTCGTGCTCAGCGAGCCCGACGAGCCCGCCAGGAAGATGTATGCGTCCATCTGCGATGTAGGATGGCGATGGCAGCAATGAGATGCGCGAGCGCGTCAGCCCTCAGTATGACGCCGGCGGATGGAGGGCCGCGCACCGTCATCAGATCGCGCCGCGCGACGACGCAGACGAGCGGCATGCCGAGGATCGCCACGATGCTGCCTGCGAACGAAGAGCCACGGGTGGCAGGTCAGCGTTGCGTTGAGTGCAAGCAGGGGCGCCGGTCCGCCCTTTCGCCCATTATATGCGCTGTGACACTCACCGCAGTACCACAGGCGGTACTCCCAGCTCTCGAACCACTCGCCCTTGTCCGAGTTTTGGTGGAGCATGTACAGCCAAAACGCGAGCTCTAAACGAACGAGAGTGCCAAGGTGAGAGCGTCAGCCATAGGTGGGGTACACGCGCGAGAGGAGCGATGGGCTTGCCTTCGAGGTGTGTCACTCTGCTCGAATATGAAATAAGGGAGAAAGATGAGCATATCGCCAGCAGCAATCGAAAGACTCAAGGCCGAGGACTCAGAAATCGGGACCGGGAATTGACAGGTTCTTTGACCAGCTGCCTCCTGGCTATGACCAACAGGGAACGCGCAGATAACATAGAGCATATACTAGGTGTATGCGCTAATCGCATCTCACGGGGTGGCGCGGACGAACGTGTGAGGAACCCCGCACACGCGGGAGTGGCGCACACGTAGATACTATGGACGGTTTACCACAAAACGTCTAGCCCTCTGTGATCGGGGAGGGGAAGCCAGAGCCAGAGCTGGGGCAAGCTCCAGCCCGTCCACCAGATGTCACTTGGGATCTGAGATGTGCTGGCCGGACAAATTGGATCTGTAAGTGAAAGCGTAGTTGTGCCCAACTGCAAAGATTTCCACAGGCTCCATCACGCCAGTCAGCCAAAGGTATGGCCGCGACTCTGGAGTGCCCTATTTCTTAAGCGCCCGACTCCGCCGAACTGATCGGTGGAAGAGCTACGTCCGCCCCAACCCGTGGAGGAAATGGAAGACGTAGCTGGGAGGGATAGTCACAAAGAGATGAAGAAGTAGCGAGGGTAAGAAAAAAAGACGGAAGAGAGACACGCACAGCTCGAGGGCCCATGCGCAGCTGAAGATGAAGTTGAGCGGGATGACCCACGCGCGGTTGTGCGGACCGTACATTTGCACAGGTCGCGGCAGGACTGTGAGGTGGGATAGAGCGCGTGGTACGGAATGGGTTGGGACGTTGCGGCAAGTAGCGAAGAGCGAAGAATACGGCGGAGGGGGAGACAAATTCACACTAGCGTGAGTACTATTTCCAAAAGGGGCGGTGGGCCAAAGAAAGCGGTACTTACTGCGATGATCGGGCATGACGACGAAGCCTAGAGCGTAGCGCAGCTTAGTGCTTTGGGGGGGGGGATACAACAGCCCGAGGGACGTACCCTCCTTGTACTTGATGACAGTCGTCGCGATGCTGTATACGACGAATAAAGGTACTGACCCTAGGTAGGAGTACTTTGGGCCAGTGATCAGGCCGGCGACGCGAATGCAAGCAACACGGGACGTACGGTCATGACGCGCTTGAACGCGCCAGGCTGGCGGCCTGCGGACCAGCGTAAGCAGTGGAACCGGTCGTATTCCCATAGATGATATATCAGGAACATAAGGAACTGCGGGGAGTGTCAGGGGAACGAGAATGATGCAGGAGCGCACAAGAGGACACGCACGAGGACGGAGAGGATGGCCCAGAGGAGGAATGCGGTGGGAGACGCGCTGCTCATCCCGGCGAGCACGGACAATCGGCGGCCAGAGCAGCGGGGGAGCGGGAGGGCCGGAGGGAAGCCAGAAGGAGCTGAGAGCAGTGGACGAGGCGGTACGGGAGTGCGGTCAAAAGGCGTGCGTGCGTGTGTGCGGTCGTAAGGCGGTCGTGGGCAGGCGTGCGTGGACGTCGACGGGCGGGATGACGTCGGGTGTCACGCGGGGGGCGGGCGTCGGCGGAGTGGCAATGGAACTCGCAGAGGGCGTCGGTGGGCAGGACGGGGCGTGAGGGGAAGGGAGGGAAACAGCAGCAGCTGCAGCAGATCGAGGTTGGCTTCCGCTCAGGCACACACGGCCGCGGAACTGGCACGCAGATCTCATCGGGCCCCCGATGGGGTATTTGTTCTTCCGTATCCTTCCGCGGCCTTGTCCTCCCTCGACTGTGAGTTGGCGCGGTCTGCACGCTCTGACAGCGGCATCGGCATCTCAGCCTACACCTTCCAGTCTCTATAGCTTCACCTGCATATACGACGCCTATCGTAAACTGCGTGCTTCGTACAGCACGTGACTGCCTCCGACCCGATCACCTGCCCGGACCCATGTGCCGCCCTGCATCGAGATAGGCGGACGACGAAGCGACGGAACCTACTCCACCGATACGCGTCGCTGCACGCAGATCTAACTACCGACGTGCTTCCGCTCATCGTGGCCTTACTCGGCACGATAATGTGTCAGTCCAAGCCTGAGCTGCCTCAACAGCAGCAGTCCCGGGCCCGTGGCCGTGGGATGCAGAAATGCGAGGTGCAATCCATCACCAATATGCTGCCACTGCTGCAAACACAGAGCAAACAGGAGTACCACGACCAATACGATCGCATTCATAGCAACGATGTAACTCAAGGCCCGGAGCCAGCATGCAATGTCCGGAGGAAAACAAAGTCAAAGTAGTGCGTGTTTCAACCGAAAGTTCTATCCCTGCCGGACGATGTTCAGATGGTGTCCGGGCTCCGGACAACGGGTATGAGCCGAAGACTTGCTCTCTTCAGCCGAGTCGCAGGAACATGCCCATGAGACAGACTATGAGTCCGATGAAGGTGATGCTGATGCCACTGACAACCGGCGTGAGCACTCGCAGTAGAGTGTCACCATGTTTCTCGGAAAAACTGAGCACCTTGTCGAAAATATATATGTAGATCCCCGTGATCAACATGATGACGCCCCTGCACAATAAGGTCAAAGATAGTATCGCTGAAGATCCCTCGGGAATCCATACCATAAAAGCAACACACGGGGTAGAGCGAGAAGCATGTAGATGTCTGCCCATCTTGGCAAGCCTCCAAAATTCTGTGCCAAACCTTGCGTCAGTAGCGTTTGAATACGTAGGAAGAGAATCTTACTGCACGCCAAGCACGACCTCGGTTCTCGTTAGAGTACCTAGCAATGTGAACACTGAAGATGTGGGTCACTACAACACTGAGAATCATGAACAGAATGGCGAGGAGCCAGAATGTGTTAAGTAGTGGCGAGCCGCTTGTCTGTACGTATTGTGTAAAGGCGCCGCTCATTGCCCTACAAGTCAAGAACGAGCTTTGGTAAGAGGGAAAGTCCGCGACAATCTTCTGGCGTACGTGAGCATGAGGCCGCAGAGCATGAGGAGGGCCCTCCATTCCATGATCAAGCTCTCCACCAAGAGCCCCCATATCTCAGCGGATAGACCAGGACTGTGAATGGCAGCAGTCATGCTGCCCTCGTATAGACGCGGTTGGCCAAGGTACAGTGCGCGAAAGCTAGCCATGCCGAGGTGGTGGACAGAGTGCGAACCAGTAAAACAATGAGGATGTGTTGCTCAGGTAGTTGCACATGCAAGCGCAAGTGCAAACTGGTGGGCACAGATGGAAGATGAGAGTGCTGCTTCTTCCCAGAGACTAGGGAGAGGTAAGGCGATCAGGTCCGTATAGGAGTTGCCGAAGGCTCGTCTATATAGGGGAGATAGCGAGAATTTGCGGGAATAATGTATCAGTTTGTAGCAAGGGATTCCAGACAAGCTTGACCACGTACTTATTCCACCAGTCAATGGTTTCCTCGTACCATGTGGAATGGGCCGGGTTATCGAAGATCGCCAACATCATATAAAAGAATTATTCTGCATTGAAATGAGTGTCTTCGACTGACCATCCCTCCTGGGAGTTCACGAGCTGAAGAGCCTATATGCTCATGAGAAGCATATCTGGCAACGTGAGAATCAAGCTGCTCGCACCTGAACCATAGCGTATACACTATTATACTTCGTCACAGTATGCATCGCAAATGCATTCCCCAATATGCGTGGTGCGTGCATGACACATCTCTCTGCGTGGTGTGCGTGTTACTTTCAAGCCGTGAAGGCTGCTAACTGGGGGGAACTGGAGGATTATTCTACCCGCCTGCCAGGAGGCGATACGACTATGAGCTAGGCTCCTCTAACCTTGGCGTACTCGCGGAGGCCGACAAAGTTGTCATGGACGACTCGTTCCTGGCGTCCGTTGTCCACCCGTGCTTCTAGCAGTCTGAGATTCACTCCATGTATTGTGTCACATTCTGGAGCGCTGGGCACGCTCATCTGTCGAGGGTCCCGACGCAAAATGGCCGATGTGGCACGCGTCGTGGATCATCTCCTGTACTTAATGCACGCGATGCCTCCGACGGACTCCGAGAGAGCAGTCTGTCAGCGCGCAGCAGATATCATGAAGAACAACTCACCGTAGTTCAAGTGGATGGACGAGGAAACGCGTTCGGTATACATCTGGAACCTCGCTCTCGGTTTCAGTGGCAAGCACGTCAAATCGGCATGTACAAAATCAGTCCACGACCTGATGGCGGGACAAGCATGTTTTGTGGAACATTTCCTGCCAGAGTGGCTTCCGGCAGTCGATATTGAGACAGTGCTGGGTGTTTTGAAGGCGCTCCCGGATCGTCGCCGCTTCAAAATAGTGTACCGTCAACTTATCCTCAGAGTATGTGGGCTTACTCGGAGGCGCACACCATTTGTATGCAGTCGTATAGGTCCTTGTGGGACGCAGCGAGATACCGAATCAAGCATTTCTGATTGCATTCATGCCGGAATGCATTTCAAGTCCCCTGTATGAGATCGCAGTCGGCGTCAAGGTCAGGGTCAGTTTGCTTTGACTTTGCATTCTGATTTGTACTTCAGAGATGCTCACACTCGGCTTCTGCATAGATGTAGCGCATTGCTCCTTACGTGGTTGTTTCTATCCTCTTAGATGTTCCGTAACATCTTGGGCAGAATTCCCAGTGGACAGTGCATCGATACATCAAACGCTGACAATGTAAGGACTTTCGTATCTGACCTCTCATGCTCAGCTTGTCATTTTCACATGATGCGTCACGTGTTATGCAAGACAATATGAACTCAGCAAAAGTCTCCGCTGTTTCAAGCCACTCTCTCGCCGCTTCTCCCTTCACCGTCAACCTTCACTTCATGTCCGCACATTCCTTAGCCATAGTCGATAGCCACGATCTGCTAGAATCAAAGAAATGCAGAACGGTATGGGTACACGGTGCTCAACAGCGAGTCGCTACTGATGACCACTTTCACCTTGGCCCGGCCACAGCCCATTACCGCAAGTCTAGTGGTACTAGCTCTGGACCCGATCCCAAGCCTGTAGAACGGAAAAGAGATTAATCAGACGACGAAGACGACTATACTCCGTACCGGGAAGACGTGCCGGAGAATGGGAGCACCGAAATTGGAGAGTGAGACGAAAGATCGACATGACGGAGCATGGACGACAGTGAGCGGTCGAGAAGTCTGAACGGAAGTGGCCCGTCCTTCAGGCCTGATATGATACAGGCTGCATCATATCAGGACTTCAGGACGGGTCAGTCGAATCTTGTTGCATACTTTCACGTGCGGCGTACCACGTAGCCGTCTGTGGTGAGTTGAAGTGGCTCCTGCGCGGGGGCGCTGTCCCCGAATGTGTACATACACACATAGATAGCTAATGCCTCCGAAGTGGTGACGGGGCATAAAAGGGCGGACTCTCACCATAATCTGGCTTTCTGTGCGTCGTCCTTCCCGAATGCACGCTGATACGCGTGGGCTTACTTTCGTACAGTCCGTAGCGATCTACATGTATTGTGGGATGGTGGATCAAAAGATTCATGGACAAGAAGAAGGATGGCGGCAGGCATAGCCCTTTGAAGGTGAGCCGCTGCGACCTCGCGACCCGATAATTTACGACTGAAACGAACCGTCACCTCAATGTGTATAGGACCTCGGCGAAAAGATCCACAACTACTCCGTGATCCTTCACTCAGGCCTTTTGGTCGGCGCACGTCCTACGGCAAACTCATTAATCCGTCGAGCTCAATGTTGTCCTTGATCTTCATGGCTGCGTTCAATACCATGTCTTGAACGATGCCATGACGATCAAGAAGAACAAAGATCTGTGGGCGAAGGATCTGAAGCTGTTTCACAGGAGAGTTCATCTCCATGTCGATGCGTCCTGCATTGTGGAGGATATTGTGGGGATTGTATGAATTGAGGACTGCGCCACCACCCCTGGAGGCACAGTCAATAAGGGAGCAGGAAAAGCGACAGGAGGTAGAGGATGCGCCTAGGTCCATAAGCATACTGGACCCACGGCAACACGTTCACTCATCTCGCTTGTAGTCTTCCTATATTTGTTGCTATAGGCGCACCCAAGAACATTGTTGTACTTTGATAGCGATACCGACTTACTTGAGCGTCTTCGTGCGGTGCAACAGCTGGTGTTGGTCCAGGAGGCCTGACACAGGCCAAACCGGCATGGCGAAGGCCCACAAGCCCAGAGGCAAATTGTGCAGTAACAATGTGAAGTCGTGCGCTACCGGTTTGGCGCCTGTTGAGTCTTCAGGAGGACAAGTCAACACAGGGGTGTCATGTAGTCCTGCGAAGCACCGCTAGTGGCTCGGTAAGCTGCAAATACTTCTTAACGATGCTCCGAGGTGAATATCATTCGGAGGTTCTCCCGCATGTAGTGTGTTACAGTGGCGGCGTGTTGGAGGCCTGATAGTTTCGACGTAAACACGCTGTTCAATATATTCCTATGTGAGGGTGTATGTCCCCGCCGGTCGACGTTGCCCTGACTCATGCGATTGCGAATGCCAGTTGTCAGCGGGTTCAGTATAACTTTCGTCGGGCTCATAGTCTGTCTCGTGCGCATGTTGCTGCAACTCAGTAAAAGAGGGTGTCTTCAGATTCACATCCCCTTCACCTAGAATGGGGTCGCACCTCATTTCACTACCAACACTGCGCCAGGAAACTGGTCCCTACTTACTCCAGTGTATGTACACGATCCCAGCTGCACCATTTTCTTCGGGATTGAGATGCTACTTCACCTGATACATATCCGTGTTCCCCCGCGCTGGTTCACCATTCTCTGTACGAAAACTCCATATAACAGTACCCAGTCAGGCCAGTGCCTATGTAAATCAGTGTGATTACATCTATATGCGTACTGTAGCTGCGCGTCGCACACATCTGACATGTGTAGAAATCAATCAGCGCACGCAATGAGGATGCAATAGTTTGTAATGCGTAAATCGCACTCGATCGACACTCGTATGCTACATACACTTTCTCAATTTTGACTTCTCAGCACGTCTAGGCACAACAGCGATAGCACACTCGAACTGCGCGGCGCTTACTTGACTTTCGGCGTGTTCTTCGCCTCCGCCTCCTCCTTCTGCCCGAAGATGTTGATATCCCAACGCGTCGAGTAGTAGAAGGGGATGTTGAACCGCGTCGGGCTCTTCTTGCCCACCGCCGTCAATTCCTCGTAGTCCTCCGCCGACAGCGTGACCTGCTTGAAGTTCGAGATGATGCGCTCTGCGGAAGCGCGAGGTTAGCATCGGGGCACAGGTGGCAGGAGGTTAGCCACAGAAACGGACCTTTTTGTACGGACTTGGGGATGACCGAGTATCCGCGATACACACCCCAGGCAACCAGAACCTGCGCGGGAGTTGCGCCAAGCTTCTTCGCGATCGCATGCACCTCAGGGTAGTCCGTGAGCTTCGGCTTCCCGACCACTACAGGCACCGAGGATCGACGGGCAATATTATAGGAATCAGGAAGGAAAGAAGACCGGGAAAGAGTAAACGCCCATCAGCATTGTATAAACGCAATCATATGAAGCAAAATACGCACAGTTGTTACCCAGCGGGCTGTATGCGGTGATGTGGATGCCGTTCTTCTTGCAGAATGCGTCGAGCTCGTCCTGCTGCAATAGCGGGTGCGCCTCAATCTGGTTCGCCGCCTGTATATGCGCCCCATCCTGTCAGAAAATCATCCAAGGCGCAGCCAGAAATGTAATGCGCACCGGCCAGACACCCGTGGCGTCGTAGATACCCTGGATGTGCTCGATCGTGAAGTTGGACACGCCGACGGCCTTGACCTTGCCCGTCTTCTGGAGTGCGAGCATCGCTTTCCAGGTGTCCGCGAGCGACGTCTCTGTGTCGAGCTCGACCCACTTCTCGTCGTCCGCGCGCTTGGGCAAGAGGCCCTTGCCGGAAGCGAACGCGGCGGGCCAGTGGATCAGGTAGAGGTCGAGGTAGTCGATGCCGAGCTGTGAGAGGGTCTCGTCGAGCTCCTTCTCGACGAGCTCAGGCTTGTGGGACGAGTTCCACAGCTTGGAGGTGATGAAGAGCTCCTCGCGCTTGACGACGGAGGGGATGACCTTCTTGAGCGCGCGGCCGACCTCGTCCTGGTTCTGATAGATCATCGCGAGATCGAGATGGCGGTAGCCGTGGCGGACGGCGATCTCAACCTGCGCACAGCGTCAGTCAACGCGGATCTGGTGCGGGATCGCTGGAAGACAGCTTACGGCATTCTCGACCTCGTTGGGCTCGGACAGCCAGGTCCCGAGACCGATCTGAGGGATCTGCGCGCCAGTGTTGAGGGTGAGGAGCTTGCCGTCGGACATCGTGCTGAGTGTATGGAATGGCGAGGGGAAGATGGAGGGAGAAAAGTAAGTCGAGGACGAGGGGGCTGCGCGACACGAGGGCTCTTATACTCCTGGGGCGGCGCTGGCAGTGGCTGAATCGATCCGGCTTACGATGAGCTTGAGGGGGATGATGTCACTTGACAATGACAGAGCAGTCACCTCATTTCACCCGCCCAGCACTTTCGAGTACCGCCCCGGCCTCGGCCCGTCGGCCCGGCGCCTCAAAGGGTGCCCGCTCAGGGATCGATCAAGTCGAGAGCCTCATGTTGGCGACATGTCATCCCGCTCCAGACTCATCTTCAACGTCCCATGCCATCCATTCAAAACAGGAACGGGGTCGGTGGCCACAAGAAAGGAGCCTCATCACCCCTGTCGCCCTCAACCCCCGGCGAAGATATCCAACCCACATTGAGATCCGAGATAAAAGCTCCAAACGCATACTACACGGGCCAAGATCAGAAATCGGATACGCCAGGTAGAATGGAAGGCGCTCACCTAGATATTTCAAAGTGATGTCTCGATGACACGCCGAAGTCCGGGCATATAGCGTGCTCTCCAAATTAACGCTTCCCGATTGCGTTGCCAGTCAGTGCATCGAGCATATATCATGTGGCGTTGATGATGCAGCAGAGCGTAGGTAAGCCAGAGCCCATGTCGGTATACCTCCATTGAGATAAGCGGATGTCGACGGCAAGGCACGGTGTGTCTGACTCCAAAGCGGGGAAGCGACTTGCAACTTGGGCATCTGCGCCATTTTATATATCCAGGCAGTCCACTACGTCATTGACAAATGCGTACTTCTGATATCCGCATGCGGCATACGCCAGAAGGCTGTGCCAGGGCATACAATATGACAGAAAGAATAAGGACATATATTCAGATGATTCAGGAATAGCCCGTCGACTCGCAGCCTACAACATTGTTGTATATAGCCACAATTTCATCCCGTCTGCTTTCATAACAACAGCAGTGGACTTACTGCAGTATAGCTCATGCGGCGAACAACACGTTGACTCCTATATGCTCTGCGAAATGTTTTCAATCCCATAGATCACTGACTGCACGAGTCAGCGCGCGAGCAGACAACAAGGATGAATAACGATCAGAGGATAAAGCCATGTTTATGCTCAAAATGATAGCACAAGGCCACATTCATGTTCAAACCTACACAACATACTACATCACGAAGAAACTCAGAGAAATTGAAGATGCTTACTTGACACATTCTTGAGGTTGTTCATCTCTTCATGGGCACAGAGCGCCATCAACCTGCGAAAGATGCGTCAGCTCTTCCTGTACTTCAGTCAAGAAAGCGGACATCGCAGAGTTCAGTGGCTGCTCAGCAACCAAGCTTTTCGGCATGAAGGCACCAGGCCGTACGCACATGCATAAGTATAATTCCTCCTTATGTATCGCTATGAGCGGCCTACTCACCTATAAATAGCGATCCCATGACTGGCAGTTGAGCAGAGTGGCATACGTGTCCTGGAGAAGATCGTGTCAGACGGCACAACGATCAATATATGAGACCATGTGTCAACATTAATACAAACACAAGACAAACAGGCCCATCTCTCAAGACGTCGGCGCCGAATGCGAATGCTCACCGTCTATGAAACGACATACTCGATTGACATTCCCGGACAGCCGGCGTACGAACGGCGCCGGACTGCCAAACGAGCCTAGAAATGACCTGTCGTCTCCAATCAGCAAGTGCAACGTCGAAACGAGAACCATACAGTAGCTGGTGTATGTGTGGGTCAGAGAATCAGAGAGAGGTTGAGATCACGATAGCAGCACCACACCGCTCAGAATTATGGGTACAAATAACGCATCCGAGTAGGATAAGCAATGTTAGGGAATATTCACCTTAGCGGGCAACGAACGAAATATCAACGAGCAGAAATGATTTTAAAGCCTTCGAGTGATCATCGACACCTGACAAGATGCAGCCCTCGGCAGACTGGACACGATTCTAATGGTCCTCCAGTTTTTCATTAGCCAATCAGACGCGGCCGTATGTCATACTCAAGAAGCACCGTTAGTAAGATGAATAGGACTGTACACCTTACGACTATACAGCCTTGTCTGCATGAAGAGAGCATGTCAGCTATCTGTGACACAAGCACGCAAGTATAGATTTCAGGGATTCGGAGATAAACGTGACAAACGACACGCGTTCGGGATGTCCTGATTTGATAATAGAGCAGGATGACTCACTATTCGACGTTCATGACCAGAAGGAGCAGTGGAATGATGCGTCCCTGGAAGAGTGTCGCGTGAGAACATGAGCTACAAGAATGAGGCGCAAGAAATTGTCGATCAGCTGTTGACCAGCAACAAGAGTACAATCATGATGACGGTGCTATGCCGTGTTCATAATGAGTGGGCACTAATTCGCATCCTACAGGCATAAATGTACTGATGAAGACTCTTATCTCCAATTTGCGTCTCGAGATGCACATTTTCCAGCATGGGACAAGAAATGGCATTGCCTGGCGCTAACGTTGCCTACGGTCGAAGGAGTGGCAATGAGAGAGCACAAGCGTGCCAGCTGAAGCCAATGTATCGCTCGGCCAATGATTGCGCTGGGCCTTGCAAGGCCCGACACAGTATGAGAGACAAGCTTTGCGTCACATCCATCGGGTATTGGTCCTCGGTATAGCGCGGTTGTTGCTGTCTGTAGAGTCTGTCAAAGGTCTCAGCGACAATCGATGCAAAGGCGTAGATGCCACAACAATGTTCAGCGGTTGACTAGCAACCAGATCGAAGTCATGATAATGACGCGAGGTCGTTCATACACATGCTGTACAATCATCCCAGTGATCTATTTTAACAAATGAAGAATACTCACGGCAACGTACGTGACAACGAATGGGTAGACCAGGTTGTTGAGTTGGAGTTGTGTGGTGGAAGCATCCAGGATGGCGCGGGGCCAGTGGCTGTGCAAACTGAAGAGGTCGACTAGCAACTACATTGTCGCTTCATAATGACACTAGGTAGCATACAGATCGCACAAGAGAAACCTGAGGTCAGAGTATCGAGGGGCTTCGTCCAAACCTGTCAATGTAGGGTCAGACTACTCGTTGAAAGACATAGGTTATGAACATTGGCACCAAAGCTAGATATCGCGTCAACTCACCTGCTGACCCAACACAATACGAAGGGTAATCAATCGGTGTGAGACCTACACCTATCCGTCATCACAAGTCCCGGGAAGGCCCGCGAGAACCCGCTGCCAGCAAATGATCATCAGGGCGTGCGCAGTTTCTCACATACTTAATGCTGATTGGAATGAAATCAAGGCAAAGTGCGGTATGGAAGCAAGAGGCTTCACAATCATACATGATGCATTGCAGGACCATTGCTTATATTCTTGAGCATAAGCGCGTTCATGAATCCCTGTTATGCCATTGCCATAGCTTCAAGCCAACAGTGAGCGGGAGAGGAAAGCTATAGCAAACTCATGCTATGGCGTCGTGAACGCTCGGATGAGTGTCTGAGGTTGTAGAACTTCACCACGTTTCAATACGCGCATCATACGCACGATTGCTCTGTGGCTTGTCCTTCAGGCATCCGCAACAACAACTGACAGTTTTCAGCCGTATGGAGGTGCACGGGGTGCTATGAAAATCCCAGCGAAGGCTGATATCAGTTTCAGAGCCTAAGACACAGACTGTGCTGAGCATCAGTCGCGCTCTCTAGGTGCAAGTATTACTGCCAGCAGCGCGACTCCATCGTGATCTTGTTGCCGGATAGACAGCGGGGAACTCCATCCGACGGAACCGTGGTAATTAACAGTGACATATCAGTTACGTGAGTCTGGAATGTATTGTACCCGCACGCTTACCTGTGGCACAGCGCTGACAGTGCAATGCGGCAAGCGCGTTGCTGTACACGGTGAGCTGTCACTGGCTGGCGCCTGACGCCGCGCGTTCTTGTACGAAATATGCGAGTCATGTGACCGTGTTACAGGTGCCCAGAAAGGCAACCTAATACAATGGAATTAACCAACCTCCTCAAGTCATACAAGTCCTCCCCACTGTGTGCGCGTTGAACCGCGTCGGTTATCCGTCCTCTACGACCGCAAAGGATGCATGAGGTCATGGTGCTTCTTGCCATGAGCACAGCACAAAACTAGTGACACGGTACTCAAGACTGCCCCGGACTGCGGGGCGACTGGAGCGTTACCGCTAAGCACTAGGTGCCTCGGAACTGTCAAATGTCGTACGTGCGCCCTGCTTTTAACGGGAGAAGAGCGGCTCTAGCACATGTTTTGACCCCTGGTTCTCAGAAATGCCTTCTTACTCGGGCAAATCAGTGACTGCGCATCTTCCATTTCTCCACTTCTAGTATAGCGTTCTAACTGCGCTGTACTTTGTTTTTTATGTGTATTCGATTAGGGCGATTTGTCACACCAGCCTGTCGTCGCGGTAGCGGGCTGTCTCTGACCAAAGTCAACGTTTCCGCCGCCTTCCGTGCCGTGACCCCTCATACGTTATGCGGTCCCTGTAACGTGTAACTGTTACATAGTATATGGTTGTCGAAGACCGCGCTCCAGGTAGCAATGGAAATTCGAGCGCAATTGGTGATGTAGCTAGTGGACGTTTTCCCGGGTACTGGTAGAGTTCGTCAATTTGCAAAGTAAGTTTCGCGCCCCACACACGCATTCGGCTGCACTCCGTTGTCATATAAAAGGCTCGCGAGTTGTGGATTGCGGCTGCCCCTCACGGAACCGTTCAGGACCTTTTCCCTTCTCAGGCCGGCCTTCTTGATAGACGCTTGAAGTAAGGATTTCATTTACGCTCTCGCATATTGGAGACAAAGCAATGCTCTCTAAACGCCCACAATTCGCGCAAGATTCTCGCTGACGCTCCATTCTCGTAGATGATGACTCCGGCGATACCAAGCCTGACCATTCCGCGATCCGAGCTCTCGCAAGCTCTGTTCGATGAGCTGCGCACAGTCGTCAAAGGCCCCGTCTTCCGCCCTTCTGACCCCGAGTAAGTCGCCGATCCCCCTCCGCACATGTCCCTGCATCCGCCGATCCTCTCCCATCAATCTGATCTGCCCATCTGCCCATTTCCCGCCCCGCGCACCTGTCGCTAACACGACGCTCCGCTCTTCCAGGTTCGCTGAGCGATCGCGGACTTTCAATGGCAAGCTCGTCTGCTTCTCGCGCGCGCTTGTGTCCCCGCTCGACGCGCACGACGTCAGCGCCATTATCCGATTCTGTACAGAGCACGGCCTCTCACCCTCGGTCAAGGCTGCTGGGTATGCTACAGCCGGATGGTCAGTTGCCGGCGATGTGATCATCGACCTTGGTATGCTGCGTGAGTGCGACATCGAGCCGCCTCTATCTGAGGCCGAAGCAGAAGCCCAAGGTGGGAAGGATTGGACGCGTCTGAGCGACATGCCACCTCCCGGGAGCAAAGGCAAAGGTCGCGCAGGCGGGCGCCAGGGCAACAAAGACGGCGTTGTGGGTACGTTAGTTGTCGGAACCACGCAGACGTCCCCCGCAGACGTCCCCTCTACGACGGCTGCTGCGGAGCCTGCATCAATGGCGGGTACGAAACGGCGTCGCGCAAACAGCGAAGAGGCCGAAGGTGACGACCTGCCGAAGCTGGAGGCAACACAGGAGAAACGCAACCTTCTGCGGTCTTACGATGGGGCGTCCGAGAGTCTTGCATCCTTCCTGCGCGGCCCGCCGCTCGAGCCCGAAGAGGGAGAAGAGCCTAGAAAGCCACCGGCCAACAGGCGACGCATCGATTCTGCTGAGGACATGTCGACCCCAACCGCCTCGTTGGATGGCGAAGCACACAAGGCAAAGGTTCCAAGGCTCGGTGATAGCGACGACCGTACTCCTAGCGTTAGCTCTGGTTCGATGGCCAGCACTGCGCCTGCTGTAAGGGCGGAAACGTCCACGTCCCCTGCACAGGCCGCCTCCTCGGCCCAGGAGCCATTCGGCTACATGACCTCGGACGCGCCATCAGAACCACGCGCTCCCATGTACAGCGGCTCGAACCCGTTCGCGACAGGCCCCTCGTCAATTATCGCGCCACCAGGTATGCTCCGTGGCTTCCCCATGATGGGTTCCAGTAGCTGGACGCCCCCGCCGTCGGCCTCCCTGGGCTCCCAAGGCGTGCGCAGCGCCGGCGTCGGTCCTAGCATGTTTTCGCACACTTCCTTCGCTTCCGGCTCTATGTTCCCGCCGGCGCCTTCGTTCATGGGCATGCCGATGCCAATGGGAATGGGAATGTCCTCCTTTGGCCTGCCACTTGGCCAGATGATGCCCCGCATGGCGCCCGCGCAGCCGGTGCACAAGCATGCGTACATCACCCTCGGGGCCGGCATGCGCCAGAAGGAAGTGGACATGTACACCGCAGAGCACCCGCTGGAAGGCATCAGCCCTGTGACAGGCTCGAGAGAAGACGGCATTGTGCCCTATCACTTCCCCTCGTACGTTGCAGCCTCGGCCTGAGTACAGATCCTTGCGCTAACTTTGTCGCAATAGTTCGGCCCACCCTGTTGGCTCGTCCATATTGCTACTGGCTGGTTTCGGCTTCATCAGCCGGATGCACGGACTTAGCATCGACAATCTGGTCGAAGTTGAGATGGTGATGGCCGATGGGCGTATCGTGGTTGTAAACCAAGATGATGACCCAGGTGGGAGTTGACCAGTATTACAGCGCTGGTTCTATGATACTCAATCGTTCACGTTGTAGATCTTTGGTGGGCGGTTCGCGGTGCTGGGCCCGCGTTCGGAATCGCTACTCGCTACAAAGTCAGGGCTTTCCCAGTCCCGGTGGTATTCGCTGGCAACTTGGTCTAGTACGTCCTTCACCAAACTGTGATGTAGTGACGCTCATGCCCGCCCCTACAGCCGCTTCCACCGTGCTACTGCCCCCTCGCTCATCAAGCATTTCCGCGACTGCGTCAAGAATGCGCCCCGCGAGTTATACGCGAACGTCCTGCTGACGGCGGGGCCCGAAGACAAGGATTCGCTGGTCGTCATCCAGATGTGCTATGTCGGGCCGAAAGAAAAGGGTATTGAATACCTCAACGCGATCTCCAGCTGGGATGGCGAGCGCTGCTTGCTCAACGAGGTAAACGAGAAGAGCTACCTCAACCAGCAGGACAGCGTAGCGCAGATTCTGCGAGGAAAAGGCACGTTTTGATGCCTGTATGTCCCAGGCCTTGGACGCTACTGAGATATTCATATTCCCCTGTAGCTGGAAGGCAGTGGTTTATCCGCTCGTCCCTGATTCACTCGTTGCCGGATGAGGTAGTCAACAAGACCGTCATCCAATTCGCCAACACGCCGATCGGCTGCAGTACGTCACTCGGTCCACGATCTGCAAATCGTCTGTAGCGATACTAACGATGGCGTCATATCCTTTTAGCGTGGCTTTTCGAGCTGTCAGGAGGCGCAATCGGTGACTTCGAAGACACGTGTCTCCCGAAAGAACAGCGAGATGCGACATGGACTGTCGCCGCACTGCACCAATGGGAGATGGGAATCGACGATCCTCGCTGCATCACATCTGCTGAAGACGTGCGTTTCTGTCTGCCCTCATCGTCGGTATGTCAGGGTCTAACAATATATAACAGTGGATTGACGGCGTCATCGGCACCGTCGCACTGGGAGGGCCTTATCCATCCGTAAGCAGCAACCAGGTTGGCTATGTGATTGTGTGACTCACGATAGCTTGCAGTTCTTGGCACGACATGAGCCTCCTCCCCGGACAATGGCATGCTTTGGCAAAAACTGGTCGCGCCTCGCCGAGTTGAAGCGCAGGTACGACCCACAATGTCTCTTCAAGAATAACTTCTGGCCGGTAGACGCGAAGGGGGAACCGATTGAGCTCCTCTCCAACGAACCGCCGTCGCCTCAGTGAGGTTCAGACAGATGCGATACGCCGAAGAACCGGACTTCATCATGATGCATGAAACACTGTAAACTAAATTTGCTCTAATATACGGATCGTGCTGCTACAACAACGATAGATGTGCTAAGGATATGCAGAATGCAACGTACAACAATGAGAGCATCTACCAGGTATACGGAGACAAGGTGTACAATGAGGGGAATATTGGTATGCTCCACGTAATGCAGTATCCAGCAAAATAAATAAATCTCAACTAGTCCGCCGGTACAAGGAAACTTGCTAATGCCCATCCAACGCTGTCTGCACCGTCCCTTACGAGTAGGAGACAGTCCTCACCATCGTCAACCTGCAAGGGAAGATTTCGGTGTATGGACGGATGTCCAGCCTCCTGTAAAACATCGTAGACATCCCCGGGACGCAGGTGGAAGAAAGGAAGGCCACGATATGATACGTCATATGGTGGCTCGCATGCGTGGACCACCTGACACCTATACATTGCGGGTATTCTCAACCCACCGGTGCTTGGTCTGCCGCACTGCCTGCTCGACGACCCATTCTGGAACGTCGATGTGTTCGGAGACGGCAACGGTGACGGGGTCATGCCAATAGGGAGAGAGGGTGAACGTTGATGTCGCGATGATGCGGAAGAAGGACGGAGAGTTTCCGTCAACCGCCGCTTGAACGATGGTTTTCGCGAAGGCCGCCCTCGATCATCGTCATCATAGACATCTCCCTGCAGAGCGACGGATATTTCCGCATGATGAGGGACCCTCATGCGGGTGATCTCAGCGTGATCGAGGTCGAGCATGCGACCTTGAGACTGGGTCTTCTGGAGGGGTAAAGGTGACGGAATCGGCATGCTTTTCGTCCTCGTATATGTCTGCTTCTGCGGCAACTGTCGGGGAGGTGTCGTAGGTGCACGTGGGGCGTATTCCATAATTTCGAGTTCGGCGCTATTAATACCGTGACTGGGATTGCGTTTCGTCGACTTCGTCGACTTAACGGACTTCCCTGACTTCTTGGAGTGTAGGCTCTCGTTAGAGGGTCGTCGTTCCAGAGCCCGGCTCTTCCCGACGTCCACTGAGCGAACACTGCGTGCCTTGCCGCTGACAGGCGTTTGAAGAGACAATGTCGAAGGCGAGCTGGATGGTTCGTACGGCGGATCGAGCGAAGTCAATATCGACGGCACAATCACGGTCGAGCTGGTTTCGCTCCAGCTGTCGTCGGAAGACTTCAGGCGAAGCTTGGACTTCTGCCGTGTCACGTCGAGTGCGTGCAACTTCTTCTCCGGTGGCCGGATAATATTGAGCCCAAGTATGTTGGTCTCGGCGTCCACGAAACGGCTGCCCCAGACCCGCACCGTCTCAACCGCACCCGCATTCATCTCGCCCTCTACCTTGAGACCATCCCATAGACCCATCCAGCGATCCCGTACCTGGCTCCAATATCGGGATTGTAGAAACTCGAAATGCTCCCAGCAGACTCCAACGCCTTTGTCGAGCAGCTTGATGTACTGAGGAAGTTCGGCAGCAAGCTGTCCACGAAGGGCAACATACGACTGCGACGCTTCCAAGAGCTGTGGAGGAGGCCGGGACTTCGCTACGTTGAGGTTTAACAAACCAAAGTGTAGCGGCTCGAGAGTGTTCATTGCTTCCAGTAACCGGAGCGGGGCCAACGTCGAGTCCACTAGTCTGGTGAGCTCGTCCAGTATCTTGCTCTTGACGTTGTCCTGTAGTTCGCGGCCCAATGACGGGAGCTCGTCCGTTACAACTTTGATGAACGCCTCGAACGCCTCCGAATCCCCCTGCGACACACCAATCACGCGGCCAAAACCTTTGCACCATCGGCTGAGGTCTTCTAGTGTAACCTGTGCCAGTCGTACCCATTCCGTCACCTCCTTGGCGAATTGGCGGGCAAACGCTTCACATCGCTTGACCTCCTCACCGAGCTTCTCAACGAGCTCGGCCTCCTGGTTCGCCTCGGACCCTTCCTTGGCATTCTGTAGCTTCGACCCGCTGCTGAAACTCTTCATTCGACCCAAACTTACTGATGCGGACACACCGACATTGAGTCCTTTTTTCTTCGGCTTCGGCTTCGGGTCGCTGTGCCGCTTATGCGGTGGACTCCCACCGAGAGGCGGCCCACTCAGCACTTCTTTCACGACCTCCCTGCGCCTGCGCCCCTCATTTACACCACGCGCCACCTCCTCCATCTTCTCCCGCGCCTGCTTTAGGTTTGCCTTGTCCAGGTGGCCATCTGGCGTCTCGACGATAATGGCACTCAGCAGGAGGGCATACTTGAGAAGACGTTGCACTGGCTTGATGAGGAGGGATGGAAGGTCCCAGGCATGCGTAAGGCTTGAGGCAAGCGAACGCGACTGCGCGAGGTAATTTGTGAGGGCCGGAGTCTTGGGCAGGTTGTTCAGGTGCTCCAACGCGCTCGCGTGCTTGGTGATATAGGCGAGATACAGCGGCTCCAGGGTGGGAATCTGCACACACGGTCAGACGCTGCAGGGTGGGATCGAAGACATCAACTTGCCATCTCGATGAACAGCGCTCCGATACGGTCCTCGCCTGACCCACCTTCAAGGATGGAACCTAGCGCTTCTTCGATTTGTTCCGTGAAGCGGTCTGAGAAGGCAGCAATGTCTGCCACGTTATTAAATATGATCCGGATGTCTTCCCGGGTCATGGGTGGTTCAGAACCACATATCGAGGACGCAGAGTCCAGAACATGGCTCGGGGCGTCGGAGGATGTGGACTGAGTACGTGAGGACGGGCCAGACGGTGGCGGCGTAGGGGGAGCAGCAAGGAAAGGCGCAGGTAAACCTGCCACGCAATGACTGAGCACATATGTGCGGAGAACAGTGACAGAGTACTCACCTGATGCGAGGGGGATGTGGACATCCCGTATAAGGGCTAAATCGGATGCATATGCACGTTCGGTGGAGAGTAGCTCCTCCAACGCGTGTACGCGTTTCGACACCGTCGGTCGCGGCTGCAAGAATGAGCCAGGACCCAGACTCGAACCGGATGCAGGGACCGACAAGGAGACGAATTCAGAGTTCACTGACAACGCATCCTCGAGCTCCTTCTGGTCGTTTTCGGGCTCTCTGTCGCGATCACGATCATCGTCGTTCACGGATACGGCCGAGATGGACGGATCTGGAGTGATGGGCAACGGCTTGTCGGGTGTTTGGGAACGAACCGAGCGACTTGATTTGGCACTAGCAGGCTGACTGGCTAGCAGACCAGAGAAGGATCCGAGACTGCGTGAGTGGGACAAAGGCATCTCGTCACAGTCGGGGCTAAGGTCGATTTGCTCGTGCTTAAGCAGCGACGCAGAAGCACGCCGCGTTTGGGGTGTGGGTCGGAGCGGCGAGCGGGGCGGCCTCGGTGGGGATATGGCGGCAAAGAGACTGGGGGAGGATGGAGGGGAAAAGGATGCACTATCAGACGTCTCCGTGTTGCTTGTACTAGAGGAGAGACGGAAAGAGGACGGCGGGCCTGTTATGCCCACGCGGCAAGAACGAGGCTCTGTGGAAGATGCATTCGCGAAGGAGGCGTCCTCGCCAGAAGAAGAAGCCATGTCCGTATGCGTGAAAGGACCCTGGCTGCTCTCTCCGTTGCAGCCGCCGTCACGCAAGCGCTCTGTAGATCCGCTGCTCTCCACCTTCCGCTCTTCGATAGTGCTTTCTTTGTCTTCAGCAGCAGAGGCAGACTCCAGAATGGAGGGAACAGGTGACATGTCAGGCTCGGAGGGTTTACTAGAGAAGCAAGGGGTAATGCTTACTTGTTCTGTGCAACCTCCTCAGATTCGTTCATACACGTGAACGTCGTGCTCTACGCAGGGAATGCGGTCCAGCACGTGTCCCCCGGCGGAGTACCCTTCCACGAGTAGGTGCGACAATGTGTCAAGTAAAGGAACGTTTGTAGGGCGGTAAATGATGAATGAATGGAGTCCGTGCTGCAGGCGGTTGGTGATGAGGCGCTAGGGCTAACTCGGCGAGGATAAACACCTATCCAGAATAGTCATGCCCAAAATAGGTTATTACCTCTGACTTATCGCGCAAAATTGCAGAGAATTCTGCCGTCGGAGCTGCAGCCATGACATACCTACGGATGTGCCCTCTGCTCGTGTTAGAATATCTCACTTGGAGTCAATTACGCGCGTATCAGAGAGTGCTGCGTCCACAGATGACGTCGGCGTCCAATGTGTTCCCCTGTGACCCCCTGAAACAGGAGTGTAGCTGGCCATGCTGCGATCATATGTATTCAATCCACGGCAAAGGCTATCGAACACGCCACGTACTCTAATTTATCTTCAGAATCCTTGCAATGTGAATGGAACAGCCTTCATCCGCTAGAAGGAGCTAGGTCCCTGCGGGAGTATCCACAGCTGGACTATCTGCCAGAGGGCTGAGGGGGTGGAGGTAGGAAGTAAAAGGTAACGCGGCATTTCCAACAATGCAACCCCTACTATTATACCTTGCTTGAAGAGAAGCATATGCTGAGTCTGAATATCCTGACACCAAAGAAGTCGGAAGTAGCTTATGCTACATTAGGTAGGCGGTCTTCCTTATTTGCACAGACCACTCAAAACCCGGTCAGGCCGCAACCAGCGCATTCAATCTCGCGAAATATTGGGGTTTGGGTGATTTATGAGCAGTTAAAAATATTTATCCTTTTGCCAAGGTCTATCTTCAGCGTATCGCCCGCTAGATTTTTCCACGAAGATATTTGTATAGGCATTCGGTGAAGATTACCAAGGCATCTTGTAGACGCTACTCTCTGTGGCACTGCCTGGTCTTCCGAACACCACCTCCGCCACCGGGCTTTTGCCGTCCTCAAATGTCATGACAATATTAAACAGTGTCTCGATACTCGCAAGGCCCCCACGTGCAACATCGGGAACGCAACAAATCGCTTGCGGCGCTCCCTCCGCGTCGGAAAACACGCGGCGCCGCAGCACCGTCGCATCGACCACCTGCCCTGCGGGGAGCTCGGAGCGCTGTGCTCCCACGAGGATTTCCTGACACAGCTCACGTGCGCGCGCCAGCCTGAGCGGCGACCCAGCGAGCCACGGCGGCTCGTCGACAAGCCTGTTCGCGAGGAAGTGGTTCGTGTGCACGACTAGTCCGTCCGCGTCTGCGCCGAGGTACACCCCGCCGCGCGGCGACAGCTCGAGTGAGCGAGCACCTGCGCTGTCCGCAATCAGGATATGTTGCGAAGACCCCGCGCCGCCGAGCGCCTCGATGGTAGATATGGCATCGGAGGCCGAGGGGGACTCCAGCGCGAGACGGAGTAGAATATGGATGGGAAGTAGCGTCGTCAATGTTGGTCGCGCGCGGATGGCGTTCAGGCATACCCCGACGGAGGACGAGTTGAAGCCTATCTTGCCGACGATTCCTGGCTGCAGATGAGATGAGACCGGATAGAAAATAAGATGATTGCAACGCGTACCTCGGTGACCATCCAAATGGTAGGTTTTCCTTGCTGTCTGATGGAGACCATGGCGAGGTTGGGGCCGACGGTCGTGCGCCAGTCCCAGTTCTGGGCCAAGATCTGTTTCTGGCTATTATTGTCTGTCGGGAGTCGCCATCCCAGCGCCGTGCACCCATCATCCCACTGGCCCAGAGCAATCTCGCTACGGCAGTTCAATGCGATAATGTCAAGCAGGCCGACGTCGGTGCTGCCCGTTCCGTCCGCTATCCCACGCATCTCCTCGAGTAGATCGGGTGCGAGCTGTTCGATCGTGGCGCTGAACTCCGCAGCAACATCTAAGACATGTTCCCACTCGAATTTGCATGTCTCAAGGAAAAGCGCACGATATATCACTAGTTGTGCAAGGATCTGCTCAGCCAGAAGACGGCCATGTGCAAGGCCGATCTGTGAGACAAATGGGTCAGCGATGCTCTGAGCCAGTACGCCCAGCCACATACTTCGTACGGGGATCCGCTCAAGATAATCCTGGGTACCTTGCCTTGCCAGTCCATGCTCGCCGTACCTACATGACTGTAAGCCAGCGCGGTATTATAAACCAATGTGATTTCTGGCACGGGACTTGATAGCTTATCGTCCCCTTTCCACGGCTGTAAGTTGGCGGAGGAACACGGCGTGAGGCGTCCCGAGGGTGTTGCATAATGGAGCTCGCAGGATTGAGCCCGAGAGCACCTGCTGTGGGACGGTTCTGCAAAGATGTATTGCCATATACTTTAGGTCATCTAAGGAAAAGGCGACTGCCCCTGATTTTTATCAAAAAGGTGATAAAATTGTTGAAAGTCGAAGACATCTGCATTAAGTTAGGAACGATAAAAGTACAAACGGGTTTCGTGCAAACCAGCCCGAATCAGATCGTCAACTTCAGAGAATCAGGATCTCAGATCGCGTTCTCACGTGACGTTAGTCTTGGCACCGCAGTCTTGCCGCGTCCATTCCGCTAGACGCCCGAGGGACCGTGTATGGGCACTGCCTCCTCACACTTGCGGTCCAACTCTGCTGGCATCTTCAGATTTCGTACACTTCTTAGCTTCGACTCGGATCTTGCGCATAACTAGCAATTGAGCATTTACTTGAGGGAGCTCTACCCAACGGACACTCTACACAGCTAGCTTTCTGTTGCAAGGGCTAGGCCCACCTCCGCATTCCACGTTCAACTCGAACAAACGCGCCATTAGACTTGCACACGAGCGAAAGGCGTGGTAACCTTGGTGAGTGCTCCGTAGGCTCATTTACTTCCTCACCCAACTTCATATGTAGTTAAGACTGCCTCCGACACACCATGAAACGCTCCCAGTCGCAGGAAATTGCATACATACCCACTGCCACGAGTAGTGCCTCTGCCCTCTCACGGCATGCTGTCTCAGCCCGTCCGGTTGCAGCGAGCAACCCTGGACGTCCTTTGTCTCCGCCTGCTTCCTCATACTTCTCTCCATTCTCTGGCGAACACAATGAAGAACCTCAGCCCGCCTCTTCGGAAGCGCAGACGCATTTTGCGTACAGTACATCCCTCGTTCGTCATCGTGAGAACTCGCTCGGCCTCCCGCTTCCAGTCACCTCCGCGGGCCTGATACAAAACTTTGGTGAGTTGAAGTCCGCAGCGGAGGCAGGAGGTGCAGCGGGCGTATGGCAGCGCACAGCAGACACTGTCAAGGCGTGGTTCACATTTGAACGGAGGGAGAAGGACGAGGGGTATGGCCGACTACCGACTTCAGCACAGAAGGAGGAGCAACGACAAACACCGTCCGAAGTGTATGCGCACCACACGGCCGAGGTACGTCCGATGTCCAATAACCTCACCTATGCGTGTTGGGTGAGCATAACCCGACGTTCGCACCTAGGACACACTAGCGCACTTTGGTGTCTCCCCAACTGTCGGCCTGCCTGCCGCTAGCATCTCTGGGCTACGTGAGACGCACGGATACAACGAGTTTGCGGTGTCTGCACCTGAGCCGCTTCTGGTCAAGTTCGCGAAGACTATTTACGAGAACCCGTTGATTTTATTGCTGTGCGGAAGCGCGACAGTAAGCGCGGTGATGGGGAATGTTGACGATGCAGTCAGTATCACCGTAGCGGTCTTGATCGTGTTGACCGGTGGGTATGCCGAGTGTGTCGGTTTCGATATGTACTAATGAACACCGCAGTTGGCTTCGTCCAAGAACAGCGCTCTGAGAAAAGCCTAGAAGCATTAAATAAGCTCGTCCCGCACCATTGCCATATCACCCGGTATGTCCACAACTTCCGCACAGCCTCATGTCCAGCCGTTCAACACCTTCCCCCTTAGTGACGGTCAACCGCTACATCTACTTGCGAACGAGCTCGTCCCAGGCGATATCGTCACATTAGCGACAGGCGACCGTGTCCCGGCCGATGTGCGTCTGCTGACCGCGGTAGACCTCGAAATAGACGAGAGCAGCCTTACGGGGGAAACAACCGCACGCCGGAAGGATGCAGAGCCGTGCCAGCCCGTGCGCGGACCCGCAGAGAGTGCCTTCGTGAACGGCATGCCGAGTGCAGGTGCGAATGGATACGCGAATATGAACGGCATGGGCAATGGGCATTCGCATGGTGAGCCGGTTGCGCTTGCCGACAGGACGTGCATTGCGTATATGGGCACACTGGTGCGGAATGGTGAGTACTGTATCCGTGCTATAAGGGACCAGCTGATGAAGCGCAGGCAGGGGCTCTGGTATTGTCATTGCTACCGGAACACAGACGGAGTTTGGGGTCATCTTTTCCATGATGCAAGACGTATGTGGCTTGACGGAAACATCAACGTATGCTGACATGCTCTATCGCATGCAATAGGTCGAGGAGAAACGTACGCCTCTGCAACTCAGCATGGACGAGCTTGCCAAGAAACTCTCCGCGATCTCATTTGCGATCATCGGTGTCATCTGCGTTATTGGCGTTTGCCAGCACCGCGCATGGCTAGACATGTTCACCATCGGAGGTGCGTGGGCCCGCAGACGGCGCCACCGACAAGGGCAAAACACTCGAGCTGACGCTGATGAAGCACAGTATCCCTCGCGGTTGCGGCGATACCTGAGGGGCTGCCAATCGTCACTACGGTGACACTCGCGTTGGGTGTGCTGAGAATGTCGAAACGCAAAGCGATCGTCAAGAAGCTTCACTCAGTCGAGAGCCTGGGTTCTGTGTCAGTCATCTGTTCTGATAAGACAGGTGCGTTCTGTATATCCTTGTAGCAGCTTTCGGCTCATTGAGCTGATGCCCTCTAGGAACTCTGACGAAAAATGAACAGACAGTAATGGAGATTTACGTCGTGGACGAGCCGGTCCATTGTGATCCCTCTGCGGCTGCACCTCCTGTTCACCAGCATACTGTAGCCGTCAAAAAAACCTTGGCGGTGGGTGCGCTTTGCAACAACGCTATACACAAGGAAGATGGCACGTTTGTCGGTCAGTCAACGGACGTGGCTTTGCTCAATGTGCTGTCGGTTTTCGGGCTTAGCGACCCACGTCAGGTGCGCCGATCATGGCTGTTCTGTTGCAACGATAGAATCTCAAATTCCGGCACACCCAGGAGTTCGCGCGGCAGTCAGAACTTGCATTCAGCTCCGAGCGCAAGTATATGGCTGTGAGCGGTATGCACGGCGCGTCGGCGAGCGTACCGAATGGCAAGGATTCGGGTCGGGAGATGTACTACATCAAGGGCTCGATCGACGCCATTCTGGAACGGTGCAAGTTCTACTACGTCTCCGACGATTCGACTCCGGCACTCGACGCGAACACCCGTGCCGTCATCCTGACACGCGCACAGTCGACGGCCTCACGCGGGTTGCGTGTGATTGCTGTTGCATATGGTTATGGCTCCGTAGAGTCTCAGAACGGGGTTGGCAGCGGACCGGGCACTCGTGCAGGAACACCTGTGCCCTCGAGCCTCGACAGGGAGCGACCAAAGAGCAACCTTGTCTTCGTCGGGTTCCAAGCGATGTTGGACCCGCCGAGGAAGGGCGTAGCGGACGCCATCGCGCTCTTGCACAGCGGTGGAGTACAAGTAGTGATGATCACTGGTGATGCAGAAGAGACAGCACTGTCCATCGCGCGTGCGCTTGGTTTGCGCGTAGGCGCTCGAGACCGCGGTGCTTGCCTGACGGGACAGGCCATCGACCGGATGACCAAAAGCCAGCTTATGGAGAGTGTAGGGGCGGTAAGCGTATTCGCCAGAACGACGCCCAAGCACAAGATGGCAATTGTGGAAGCCTTCCAGGCCAGAGGTGCAGTCGTAGCGATGACTGGTGACGGCGGTGCGCACCGCTCTTCCAAAGCTTTTTTCCTTGTCACTCACAGTTGGCTCGGATAGTTAATGACGCACCGGCGCTCAAGATGGCGGATATCGGTGTGTCTATGGGGAAGAGCGGCACCGATGTCGCAAAGGAGGCTGCAGACGTCATCCTTGTTGATGACAACTTTAACACAATCTTACCTGCCGTTGAGGAAGGTGCGTAGTAGCCTTTGTTTGCCGAGTCAAGGATGCTGATTGATATATCCCGCACTCATAGGAAAATCCATCTTCCATAATATCCAAAACTTCCTATCCTTCCAATTGAGTACAGCTGTCGCCGCTCTCACGCTGATCACGATGAGCACGATCTTTGGGCTGAGCAATCCACTCAACGCGATGCAGATTCTCTTCATTAACATTCTCATGGATGGTAAATACATGCGCTGTTCCCGGTAGACCGTTCTCTGACTCGCTCAACTGACACAGGTCCACCAAGTCAATCGTTAGGCGTCGACCCTATAGATCCCCAAGTAATGCGCCGACCACCAAGAAAAAAGGACGAGCCGATCATCAGCAGGCGACTCACATATCGCATATTGTTCTCTGCGACAGTGATCGTCGTAGGCACTATGTACATCTACCTCTACGCGCTCTCCGACGACAATATGTCACGACGAGAACAGACAATGGTCAGTTGCGCTTTTGACTGTGCACTTCATGCGTGAAGCTGACATTATAATTCAGACGTTCACCTGCTTCGTCTTCCTCGACCTCGTATCTGCTGTACAAAACCGCGGCTTGGGATGCGGACTACTACAAAACCCCATGCTCGTCACAACTGTGTCAACATCGTTCTTAGTGCAGTTAGGTCTCATATACCTGCCCTTCATGCAGAGTATCTTCCAGACCGAAGCCCTCAGCATGACAGATATATCGAGGTTGCTTCTCATTGCCGCAGTCTCCGCGGCATTGCATGAGGTGCGACGGAGATACGAGCGTTCTTTGAATGTGGATCTGTCGTATGCCACTTCTGCACAAGAGATGGCATAACATAGAATTATTTGGCAGTAGACTACATAATTTCTATCTTTATTACAGTTTCATTTCTGGATTCCCAAATCAAACCCGTGCGTAATTTCCATAAATCCCTCTGATGAACAGTGCAGTCTTTTGCATTGTCTCGGAGCGATCTAGTCGCAAGATGTACTGGCACTTGCTCTCGCGCGACGCGATCACCTGACCGTGTTTCATGCCAGGCGAACGGGTTAGGCCAAGCCTTACATGCAGCCCAGCGTCATACTCGACTGAAATATATTTAGTCTCTTCATAACTGCACGTTTTGAGGGGCACTCTGAGGAGTTGTAAAGTCCGTTAAAACCAAGAGTTTGGAGGGTTTCACGTAGAGGGCCTGAACGGACGTGTATCTGAAGGAAACCTCAAATGCACTACGTCATAAATGTGACACCATTTGCGAGTTGTACGAACAGAGGTATCTCGATTTGTTCTTTTCCGTTCCTAAGCTGAGCGCGTTCACGACTCCGACTCTTTCGAATCTGGCATTCCTCGATGACTTACTGGCTATATAGAACTCCGACCGCTAAATCGCACAAAGCGCCAAGCATGAGTCCGTCGCCCAAGTTTGCTGTCCGGCCTAGTTTGTCGTGGGTGATCAGATAGACTGCAGTAGAAGAGGAGCACGGAAGCCATAAATCATTTAGGGGCAACCGCCAACCACGCCCGCCTGTTGCAGAGCATCCAGCTCCTCATCTGACAATCCCAGCTCGCCGACAAGCACTTCCCGATTATGCTGGCCGAGCTCGGGGCCCGCCCACTTCGTCCCCTTCTCACACCCTTCCAGCACCGGTGCGACCCTCGTCATCTTCACGCTCCACCCATCCTCCTTGCCGACCCACACGTCCTCCACCGTTCCCCTCGCGAGCACCTGCGGGTTCTCCACAACCTCCTTCACGCTCGCCACGCGGCCGGTGGGCACGCCCACGGCCTGCAGCACCTCCTCGACCTCCTCCGCGGTGCGCTCGCGCGTCCACGCGGCGATTGCGGTCTCAATCTCCGCTTGTCGCGCGACACGGTGCTGATTGTGCGCGAACATTGGGCCGGTGAGGTCCGGTCGCCCGATGGCGGTCATCAGCCGGACGTACATCGAGTCGGCGTTAGCCCCCACGACGATGTACGAGGAAGGCGAGGTGGAGGACGGCTTGCAGGGGTAGGCGTTCGTCGGGACGATCCCAGTAATGGACGAGCCGGATGGTCCGCGAATCTAGTGCACTGTTCAGACCGACTGGAGTACTTGCAAATGGCATTCAGTACCTTTCCTTTGCGATCATATTCGGGAATTATGCCCTCCATGAGATTGAGCATGCTACAAGACGCGAGCTTAGTAAAACATACAATGCGCGGGTACTGTGTACCTTTCGAATATGCTGACATCGACCGTCTGCCCTCCCATCTGGCCTTTGGCTTCCTTAGCTTTCCTCGACAGCAGAGCTAGCACCTGAGACACAAAGAATGCTTAGTACATGCAGACTGAACAACGAAATATGGCCTGCGCACGGTGCCAAATGCTGCATGAAGCCCTGCGACCGAATCGCCAAGGCTGATGTTGGGGCGGACAGGCGCGCCAGACAGCATTCCCGTTTCCGGGTCAGGGTATCCATTGATAAAGCGAAATCCTGACTCGGCCTCGCAGACAGAAGCGTAGCCAGGTCGAGAAGCCCAGGGGCCCGTCTGCCCATACCCACTAACGCGAGTGAAAATGAGCGACGGGTTGTGAGGATGGAGGTCTGCAGGACCAAGGTTCCATTTTTCCAGCGCTGTATCACCATATCCCATTAGAATGGATCTCGCTGGCACGGCCTGTGTAGTCACGGCGCACTTCCTGGTTTGAAATTTTCCAGTAGGACGTCGCTCTTGATGGCGAGCTTCCGGACCAGCCTTCAGACGCGATGTTAGCGCGACGATCTCATGTGTAATGACTATGCAGGTGCGAATCTCACTGTCTTCCTTCCTCTTTACGCAAGTCAATTGTGATGCTTTTCTTGTTACGTCCGATGCTCCTCCACCAAGGGCTCACACCGTCAACATCGAGCTCCCGCCATACGCGCAAGGGGTCCCCCACGTTCGGCGGTTCGACCTTGATCACTTCTGCGCCAAAATGCCTGTGATGTTATCTTCACAGCATCGGTAAGTCTGCCTGGCCATCTCGACATACCCAAGTAGTTGGCCGCAGAACGGTCCCGCTATCACCTGTCCCAGCTCCAACACACGGACGCCCGACAACGGCAGGTCTGGCGAGATCTCAGCCGCGCCTGAGAGGTACCTGAGCCCATACGATTAGAAACGCAGTCGTCTCATCCAGAAATGCTGCTGCGACTCGCCTGCAAGGCCCTCTGTAAACACGACTGGCCGTCCGACCAGAATGCGCCAATTTCTCAAATTTGCAGTGCCTAAGCATCTCTGCGCCTAGCTCTCCGGCGCGCAGGACATCAAACAGCACGAACAATAGTATGGATATGGCCAAACTGGTTGCGGCCCGAAATGGGACACGAGTAGCACGAGTAGTCAAGAGACGCGTTCGACGCGTCAACGTCACGCGACAGGTGTTTGTTTGATGTTCAGGGTCTCCGCCATGAAGCAATCGTTTCTGCGAGTTCAGTACCAGTATCGAGAGCACGAATTGCACGTTGAGTGCAGTGCATAATCCCAAGGAGCAAGCCCGAAATTGTTGAGCGCACAGTCAATCTCAAACTGAGTCACAACGGTCGACTTTACATTCCAGAATCACACATTACAGCGCAACTCACAACCATAAGAATCCAGTTGGCGCTTCCAGTTCCAGCGAAGCCACCTGCTTCAAGTCCTTCCCTCCATCCACTCTCTCGAATACTTTCACCCCGCCCCCAAGCACTCCGCCAGCAATCAGCCAACACGCGTCCTCCCCGCCAAACCACATCCCGCGCAGATGCCGCAGCCCAGAACGCACCTCGTTCACCAGCTCAGGCTTCGCAGGATCCGCGAGCGAGAACACGGCGATCGTGTCTCCCTCGGGCGACGGGTCGTTGCGATTGGACACGTACAGGTACGGCGTAGGGGACGTCGCAACCAGGATCTCCGCTGCGAGCATGCTCGGTTCTGCCTCAAGCGGGGCGGGCGTACGCAGTGTAGGAACGCACGCGAGGAGCGTGGGCTCTTCGGGAGCGGGTGGCAGCTGATGTGCAGTGACCTCGTTCGTGAGCTCGAGGACAGTATAGAGAATATCATCTGTGCGTGCGCCTGAGAACGATCGGGATAAACACGGGACGGCGGGGACGTACTAAGTACCACAACATGCCGCGGCCCTCCTCCAGCCTTGTAGGCGACAACGCCGCTCGGAACCCACACGCCGCTAGCGTCCTTGACGAAGCGACGCGTCACGTCCGCACCAAGATCAGGGATGAGCAGCTCCGCGCGAGTGGGGTGCAGGAAGACCTGGTGCAGGTGCGACGCCTCCTGGCGCTCCTTGTTCGGGCCCGTGCCCGTGAACTTGAGCGTCGAGCTCTGTGACACCTGCAGGTGCGGCGGCTCTGGCGTCAAGGGGATGGTTGTGAACGTCCCGGAGGAGTACTGAAGCGAGGGTTGAAACAGAGTGACGTAAATTATAGCTACGAACTTACATTCCCTATGAGCAGTTCGGTGCCTACTGCGAGCAAGGTGCATGGGTCCGCGCCACCACTAGAGACTTCGCCGACCAGACTGCCCTTCCCCCCTTCGTCGTACCGCACAGCTACGACCTTTCCCTCCGCTTGCTCGAGACCCGCGAATACGAGCGATTTGTCAGTCGGATGAGGTGTGATCCATGATGGATGATACCCGACTGTTATTGACGAAACGAGCGAGATGCTCGAGGTGTCGGGGTCAAAGGAGACCGTGTAGATCTCATTCGCGTAGGACCCGACCAGAATGCGGTAGGGCATGGGCGGAGACAGCAAGGTGGACAATTCCTTCGAGCGTCGCTAGCATATCGATAACGATGCATCGAGAGATAGTCCAGCCCCTATAACAGTGTCATTGTCAAGTTGCTCACGACCTTCATCGACTGTCGGCATTGGATCCAAGTATTTCTTGGTAGCAGGACTCGACCGACATATTGCCGACAACCTTCCTACGAGTCTGTCATTGCAACATGGTCTAAGGTCAGAAGGACAGCTCGAGTGGCTCCAAAGCCAACCTGTATACTGTTGATAGATATCTGTTTTAACTTATTACACCAATTTGGATGGGTTGGCTCGATGTTAACGGCCCAGGCACGTTTCTGCCAATATGCTGTTGACCTGACTCGGACATGGCGAGTGTCGTAATCCGGGACTGTGACAAACCGGTAGCCACTAGGCTCCTCCCCGCCGTTGTTGGAGCTATAGAGGACTTCATCCTAATGGCGATGTCGATGTTTCATCATGTTCTGGCCTCATGGTGACAGCAAAGGTGCGGCGTGAGCTGGAGGGGATGGGGGAAACCCTGGCGTTAGCTGTAGGGCGCGGTGAATCTGGAATCGCTTCCTAATTTACCGTAAATTAGCAGTCAGTGTAGTATGGGGCCAGATTAACAAGTGCAATTGATGGCAAATTAACCTAAAGGCGTCTATTTGCTAATTAACGTTTAACAGCTTAAAGCGGTAAATCTCAGCATTGACCGTCAATTACCACGTATCCCAGTCCAGGTCCTCCATGCGGACTTCGACTGAGCTCGCGATGTTCGCTAACACCACGCGTTCCTGCCGTTCTTTCTAGGAGACCGCACTATCAGCCAAAATGTCCCGCAGGAATTCAGCAGTCAGATGAACAGACTTGTCGGCGAGGAACGCTCCCAGATTGACCTAGTTAGCCGGGGTTGGACGCGGAGCAGACAAGCCGCCGGTTGGGCGAGAAACTGCTACGCGGTCCACTCACGCGCAGATCGCCGTGCGTAACTGCTTAACGACAAAACAACCAAACCGGGTGAAGATGGATTATAGGATACAGCATCCATGTATGAGATAACACAGCAGACAACAATGAGGCAGTTTTTATTTTATTTTACGGAAACGATATAGCAAAGTACGAGCAAAGCTGCCTAGGGCGGGCCGGACGGCTGATAAAAAGGCGGTGACGCGCTTCTGAGGACGCGATCTCCTAGGGGAGCGTTTGGTGAGGTGGGCGTACAAGCGAAAGATGTGTGAGTGTGCAGACTGTACAGGTGGCTGAACCTTAAGATCAGATCTGTCACAGTCGCCACGAAAGGGGATGTGTTGGGCTGGGCCAAGGCGGGGAATGGTATTTCACTACATTCGTGAGGGTTGGCAATGGAACGCGGTTCAAATTCCCGTTTCCAGCACGCATCACATGGAACATGGTTGGGCGCCCCGGCGGGTTCGCCGCGCCACCGTCGTAGGGTCAGCGCGGCCTGAGTGTGCAACAAGTCGCTCGACTCAGGCAAATTTATGATACTGATCTGCTGAAGCACTTCTCGTAATAGTAAGATCAACTTCATAATGGGTGTGCGTGCTCGCCAATTGCCCTCTGTTTGATGCGCGCTGGGCTCCGTGTAATTATATATCATTCTGAGCCAGGCGCGCGTGAGCCACCAGAACCTGGGGTGTCCTCATCCCAGAAAAATTGTTAGATCGTGGGCACGATACAGACTATACAGGCTTCTGTTGTCGGTGACCCGGGCACACCTATCGCTGTGTCTGTCGCTTTTCCACCGGTGCCTCTCCGTCTGTCATGCCCATCCCAACCAGAGATGGTTCGTCAATATGCAGTTCCGTACGAGGTGTGGCCAGTGCGCACACCGCGTTGTCCGTTCCTTGCGGCAAATCGGGTGAGCTTGTGCGGCGAGTCGCGTCGGTTGCCCGACAGCAAGGTGCCCAGGGAGGGTGGTACCAGGACGGGCACCGCATGGATCACCCCGCGGCTCTAGGAAGCGGCCGCGGCACTAATACCAACGCCACACTCTCCCCACAGAACGAGAAGGTTCTCAGCGCGCGCCTCCACGTCGCACCGCTCTGTGAAGTCCGCGAAGACGGGAGCTCTATGAGGGGGTGAAATCCGGGACCTTGGTACACGCCCCACCTTGTGGGTCAGCGAGCATTGGCCCGCGAGTATGGTCTCCCCTGCTCACGATCCTCGAGCGCCTCGGCCAGTATCTCTGCCCAGCCGAACGTAGAGAACCGATATTGTCCTCGAATCCGGACATCGCACGAGCATGAGATAAGGCACCCTTTTGATTGGCCAGCATACAACGTCCTGTGGAAAGGAAGGTAATCTACTGGACCAGAAGATCCTTGTAAACCATCTGGAGAGTCTGATGAGTTGTTTGTTATTTTTGTATCGTTTTCTCTTAGAAGCTTATGGCGTTGATCAAATAAAGGTCATAATTTCTTTAATGTAAGTACATCTGTTCGCTAATTTCAGGCCGGCCACTGAAGTGCATGACGTTGCAGATGGGGCCATGATAACAGGGCCATATATGTCGACAGGCCTATCCGCATTGTTTCAATATGGTATGTATCTCTGTTCACCGCCGCTCCTCTACACCCTGCCTGACGATGCGCACATCAGGCTGATACAATGGTGCGGAGGACTATAGGACGGTACTATTCATGGAGATGACAGTCCGTCCAGCGCGCTTGCATCAGATAAGAGTAAATGTGCTTTGACGCGGGGGTTGAGCGAAATTGACCGGCGTTCAAGCTTTAAGCGCGAGACTGGAACCGTCCATTTTAGGATGGGGTGCAAAGCCGTTCGACCGGCGTTCAACCTGCCGGCAGTCAAACTCAATTCATGTAAGTGTCAATCAAGACACTATCCCTGCTGGGCAATGTGTAGAGTACATCTGGGATCCGATCAATGAATTCCTGCCCGCGGTGGCGCCGCCTGGAGTGAAACCTCATATGAGCTTGTCTTGGCATCACTAGAATCCGACATGACTAGGCAGTGCCACAGGCGTCGCCTCGTGTTTGCTCATATGTTTGCTATATAAAACCGTTGGACCAAGGCGCTCTGGCCACTATAATAAGCCTCACAAGACGCAAATGAGTGCTCAATCCTTCTCGTACCAAATTCCCTCCTACTACACATTGAACTGCAAGTTTGCTTGAAATCGCCCGAGATGAACGGCTCAGTTAGTTCGAGGTAAGTAGGTTGCGTGCTGTTCCGATCTATCGGTCTCAGAAATCCGCCAACTAGCAGCTCGACGCCGACTGATCGCTGGCAGCATGTCGACATCTCCACCTTCTCTGGTGAACAGTATCCGTACACATGGCCGCTAGGGTACACTGCATATCATCTGTCTCTAACGGTGTTATTGAGCATGGCTGTTACACAGATTTGATCCCGCTTACTTCCTCACCCCGGACCCGCCGTCCTTTCCGGCTGCCTCCACAGCGAACATAATGCAGGGCAACATGTGCTCCTGGAACGGAACATGCGGCCACAATATTTCGATCCTCCCCCCCGGACCTGGTCTCATTATGCAGCATCTCCGCGAGCATCACTCCGAAATTTTACCCCTTGCCACCGGGGACCGCAGAGACTGTCGTTGGTGCATGGCCGACGGCAGTCTATGCGGAAAGCAGATTATTAGCAGGGACTTCGGAAAACACATTGCGACTGTCCATCTGAAGTCCTCTGCCAAGATCTGCGCCCGATGTTCTCGCATCTTCTCCCGAGGCGACTCTCTTCGGAGGCACTTGAAGAAGTGCGGTGGCAAGCATACTTGAGTCGTCGCCAACATGACGTCGGTGAGCCACCGTGTGCTCGCAAATGCTGCAAATTTTGTATGCTTATATGCACGATCAATAGCGGATAGAAGTCTCGAAATTCGGCGTGGTTGACCCCCTTTTTCTTTTAGTTACCTAGCTGGAGCCACGTCTACGATCGTCTGTACTTCGATCTTGCTGTACAATGATTAAATATTTTATCAAGTCTCTTAAAAGTGTGCTGCATCAAGTGTGAACAATCAACCGCGCCCTAGCAGTCACAGCCCCTCAAATCGACTGTTCACCGTCGTAGTTGTTGAGTAGACCTTGCAGAACCACAGAATACGGGGCCTACTCGCGATCATGACTTCGAAAATAATCTTATGATTTTTGAAAAGCAGAATAGCCATTGACGACAGAGGCAGACTTCTGATCACTTTTTTATTCTTGCGTGCGCGCGGCACGAGCTCGTTTCGCCCGCTTTAGAAACAACGTTATTGAACACAACGCTGTATTATCGTTAGTACCTTGCTTTGTGACGAAGACAACAAAGGGCGCTTACACAATGTGTGGCCGGCTGTGGCACGGGGGTATAAAAGGCCCGCTGCGGCGCGCTGTCTTCATTCATCTTACATTCCAACCACTCACATCCCGCTGCGCATCTCGTTTATCGACATCCGTCACTCAATAATGTACTATATTCAATCATCATGAACACCAACGCACTACGCAAACTCACCCGCCCTCAAATTCAAAAGCTCGCCACGGTAAGTGGCGCCATCACAGCAGAGCCAAGCTCGCTGTTGACGACGACTGAGTCGTCTTTTGCAGCGTGAGGGCATCAAAGCAATTGGCAAGAAGGAATACATGATAGAACAACTGCTGAAGAAGCTCCCAAAAGGCGTACCTCCGTGCGTGTCCTTCCTTAAGACGAGTGTCTGAACGGAGGGTGCTGAATACGGGGACATAGGCTTGAGGCCAAAGAACCGGCAGTTCGCAGATCTGCCCGTATCAACCAGAAGAGGAAAAGAATAGAGGAGGTAGACGATGCAGAAGAGACCGACGCTGGTAGAAGGGTTCGAGCGAGTAGGAATCACTTTGATTGTGCCACCGAGGAAATTGGACTAAAACATCACCGCAGAACTGTCCGACCAACGCGGCTCGCGTAGACCACCCGTCGCGAGTCGAACACCAAAAGGAAAGAAACGGGCGGCACCTACCAGAGACGAGGAAGTGTGCGTCTTTCTTCTATCTTTATCGCGCGCAGCTGGGTCTGATCGCTCTTTCGCAGGGAGATCCCGCCACCACAAACAGAAGAGGCCGCCATGCCGGAGCGTCGTCCACAAACGAACGACGCTCCTTTGCGGGCGATCTTGCCGGACGACACGTCTCCACCGAGACCGAGGAGGACGAGGAAAGAGCTCTTTCTTTGACTTCGTGGGCTCCGCCATAAGGATAAGCAAGCTCTTGTATTCCCCTTGTTTTGCTGCTTTACCCCCTTCCTACACTTGCAATGCGATACTCATTGGCGTGCAGCGAAGTAAGCTCTGGTTTAGTTGAAGTGTCCAATGGACCCTGTGTAGATGAGCCACCCCACGAGAACCACCACCAAAACACACCTCAGCAATGCCGATTGGGGACCGTCGTAATTTACCTATTCTATATTGTCGTAAGTGAGAAGACCACCATTCTTCATGCATCATGCTTATAACAGCGCCACACCAGCAGTGTCGTAGAACTTGATGGTACTGAGAGACGATTACAAAGGCACCCAAAATGCCACTCGTGCTGTGATCCACTGGCACTCACCGTTGGTGCTCGTGATCCATCCCTAGAGTCACGACCTGGCGAGAGGACGCTCGAGGTGATAGAGAGAGTATGGTACATGAGGCCCTCGACGAGCCTGATGCATTGCTCGCTGTCGCCAGAACTCTTTACTGAAAGTGATATAACAATATACCTACTAGGTCGAGGTACAGCCTCTCATGCTGTGTCAGTGATCCAGCGTTGACCGATGTCGTATATCATGCTCCTCGAGGCATATGTAAATGGGTCACTCGGGCAAACCTTTGGCTTCTATTTCCTCTTCTCGGCTCGGCAGAGGGATCTGAAACTAAGCATCATTACAAAGTTTGACGCTGGGGACGCGAGCGTACATATTCCTGATCGCTCAAGGCTGCTCGCGCTGACTCCAAACGCCTCTACCTCTCCCGGTCTTCTTACACTATATGAAAGCCACGGACTCGAGAACACAAGTGTGCGCACTAGGTGTTAGATGGCCTTGCTAACGCTGATCAAGGCTCTTCGGAGGTATCAAATTGATCTACAAACAATGATCAAAGTGTTTCTGAGTTTGTAATATTTGATCTCCGATTCATCTGGCCCCACCGTGCACTTTTGAGTCGGCTGGAGTCATACCTCGACGTCTGCAGGCACAGTCTTTCCTGGAACGCTCCTCTCGGCGAGGATGGGGCCTCTACGACTCCAGCAAGGCTGGAATATTCTCAAGACCGGCCGACTGACGCGTCTGACGCGACAATATCACGCTACTCGTCCGCGTGCAGCCGTTCCGACTAGGCCAGTGCAAGCGGTCGCTCGCGCTGCCGTGGGCTCGTACAGCCCGCAAGATGGCGAGCACGTCCTAAACTCGCCATCCGAGCTCGCACGTAAAATCTCGGCGAAGGTGCTCCCAAAAATTCCGCGACCGGATGTGCGCAAGGTGCTCATAGTCGGCAGCGGTGGTCTCAGCATTGGTCAAGCGGGCGAATTCGACTACTCCGGTTCGCAGGCGTTGAAGGCTCTTCGCGAGGAGGGCGTCGATGCCATCCTCATCAACCCGAACATCGCTACGTGGCAGACGTCGCATCAGCTCGCTTCGGAGGTCTACTTCTTGCCCATCACACCGGACTATGTCGCATATGTATTGGAAAAGGAACGGCCGGACGGCATCCTCTTGACCTTTGGTGGACAGAGCGCGCTTAATGTCGGCATTGAACTCGATCGTATGGGTGTCCTCGAACGGCTTGGCGTGCAGGTGCTCGGTACTCCCATTCGGACGCTGGAGGTCTCGGAGGACCGTGATCTATTCGTGCAGGCTCTTAAAGGTGCGTCTGGCGAGATTCCCCTTTTGTGTCTAAGTGTTATATATTGGTGAGGTTGACGGCCTCTATCGCATGGTGCAATGCGGCAGAGACTGGCGCGCCGTGTGTATGTAGGTCTGGAAGATTATGGGTGCGAACTGCCTTCATGCTATTGGCTTCAGTTCTTCATCACATGGATCTTTGAAACCTAATATTTGAGTTTCTGGTGGAGCCGCCATACTCGTGCAAGGACCCGTGACGACCTGGACACGGTTGCGGGCGCATATACGTGCCTGTGTTACTACTCCAAAGTCATGTTGGTTTATTTTGCTTCAATTCTTGGTATCTCTGCATTGTAGGATGCTTATGCTAACAGATACTTCGCTGCAGAGATTGATATTCCGGTCGCGCAGTCCACGGCGGTTTCTTCGGTCAATGATGCCTTGGCTGCGGCTGAGCGCATTGGGTATCCTGTCATTCTACGGTCCGCGTTTACTCTCGGTGGTCTTGGATCTGGTTTTGCGAACAACTCGGACGAATTGCGGGATCTGTCGGCTAAGAGTCTCAGTCTGAGTCCTCAGGTTCTCATCGAGCGGAGCATGAAGGGCTGGAAGGAACTTGAGTACGAGGTTGTCCGTGACGCTGCTGATGTGAGTATTCACGGTAATGCGCCTTCGAGCATGCGAATACTGACGTTCTTCCCCCCAGAACACTATCATTTGCTGCAACATGGAGAACTTCGACCCACTCGGTACGCACACTGGTGATTCGATTGTGGTCGCGCCATCACAGACCCTTCCCGATGACGAGTACCACATGTTGCGATCGGCGGCTCTTAAGGTCATTCGGCATCTTGGTGTTATCGGCGAATGCAATATCCAGTATGCGCTGAACCCGACGTCCCGGGAATACTGTGTCATCGAGGTCAATGCACGGTTGAGTCGGTCAAGGTATGCATCGCTCCCGCCATCCTTTTCTCTGCTGACGAGACTTGATTAGTGCTCTGGCATCGAAGGCAACAGGTTACCCACTCGCGTACACGGCTGCGAAGATCGCCTTAGGACATACGCTCCCGGAGCTGCCGAACGCGGTTACGAAGACGACTACAGCCTGCTTCGAACCCTCTCTGGACTACATCGTGACGAAGATTCCCAAGTGGGACTTGGCCAAATTCTCGTCGCAGGTTAACCGTGAGGTTGGCTCCGCCATGAAGTCTGTCGGCGAGGTCATGGCAATCGGTCGTACATTCGAGGAGAGTCTGCAGAAGGCGATCCGACAGGTGGACCCGCGCTGGAAGGGTTTCGAGGCATATGTGCAGCCGGAGGATCTCGATGGCGCGCTATCGAAGCCGACGGACATGCGTCTGTTCGCGATTGCGTACGCCATGTTCAACAAGAAGTACACGGTCGACCAGCTCCACGATCTGACGAAGATCGACAAGGTGTGTGAGACAGTCCGTGAAGGGCCGCAATTTGTGTAGCTGATCTCGACTCGATCAGTGGTTCTTGTATAAGATCGACAACATTGTCCAGACGGTTTACGCCCTCAAGGAAGTCGGCTCGATTGACAAGATCGACCACGAGCTGATGCAGCGTGCCAAGCGCATGGGCTTCTCGGATTCGCACATCGCTGATCTGGTCACGTCGAAGGAGGACACCGTACGCGCGCACCGCAAGTCGCTCGGTATCACGCCCTTCGTCAAGCGCATCGACACGCTCGCCGCAGAGTACCCCGCGCACACAAACTACCTGTACACCACCTACAATGCATCCGAACATGATGTAGAGTTCAACGAACACGGCACGATGGTCCTTGGCAGTGGTGTGTACCGTATTGGCAGCAGTGTCGAGTTCGATTGGTGCGCCGTGACATGTGCGCGCAAGCTGCGCGAGATGGGCAAGCGGACGATCATGATCAACTACAACCCGGAGACCGTCTCTACCGACTTCGACGAGGCCGACCGTCTGTACTTCGAGGAGCTCGGCTACGAGCGTGTGATGGACATCTACGAACTGGAACAGGCGAACGGTGTCATCGTCAGCGTTGGCGGTAAGTCGAGATCGTTATTCTGTGTTCTGCGTGTTTCCTTATGGTGGCGTTATCGCAGGTCAATTGCCCCAGAACATTGCTCTGCGCCTTAAGCAGAATCAGGTCAACGTATTGGGTACGGATCCCGAAAAGATCGATAGCGCGGAAGACCGTCACAAGTTCTCCTCCATTCTGGACAGCATTGGCGTTGATCAGCCCGAGTGGACCGAGGTGTCCTCTGTTAACGCTGCCAAGGAATTTGCTAACAAAGTCGGGTATGTGATTTTTATTCTCACTCACGTAGAGCCGAGACGAACTTCATTGCCAGCTACCCTGTCCTTATTCGCCCGTCATATGTGCTCTCCGGTGCCGCCATGAACGTCGTGTACGAGGAGTCCACGCTCGAGTACAACTTGTCCGCTGCCGCGTCTGTCTCGCCCCTTCACCCTGTCGTCATCTCGAAGTTCATCGACAACGCTCAAGAGATCGATGTCGACGCCGTCGCCCACAAGGGACAGCTGCTACTCCATGCTATCTCTGAGCACGTCGAGAATGCCGGTGTTCACTCTGGAGATGCAACGCTTGTCCTGCCTCCCTTCTCGTTGACCGAGCACGACATGTCCCGCCTCAAGGAGATTGCCGAGAAGGTTGCCGTTGCGTTCGAGATTTCGGGTCCATACAACATGCAGGTCATCAAGAAGCCTGCCGCCGGGCCCGGAGAGGACGCCGAACTTAAGGTCATCGAGTGTAACCTGCGTGCCTCGCGGTCGTTCCCCTTCGTTTCGAAAGTACTTGGCCACAACTTCATTGACGCCGCAACGGCCGCCATCGTCGGCCAGGATGTACCGCAGCCTGTCGACGCCATGACGGAAAAGCGTGACTACACCGCTGTGAAGGTCGCGCAGTTCTCGTGGACGCGACTTGGTGGTGCGGATCCTTTCTTGGGTGTTGGTGAGTAATTCTGGTACAAGTTGTATGCCTCCTCTCATCGCATATTCCTAGAAATGGCGAGCACGGGAGAAGTCGCGAGCTTCGGGAAGGACATCCACGAAGCCTACTGGGCGTCGCTTCTCAGCACGACGGGTTTCAAGGTTCCTCGACCCAATACAGGTGTTCTTATCGGCGGTGATGTCACCGCGCCCGAGATGAAGACTGTTGCCAAGGGCCTCTTCGATCTCGGCTTCAAGCTGTACTGCTCTTCACCAGTCGTCGAGGACTTCCTGAACAACATCAACTATATTTCTGCCAAGCGGATTTTCTTCCCTACGAAGGACAAGCGCATGCTGCGGGAAGTCTTCGACGAGTACGACATTGAATGTGTCATCAACCTCGCCAAGTCGCGAGGCAATGACGCTACGGATGAGGACTACGTCGCCCGCCGGTAAGTGTTGATGTGCTCTGCCAGTCCCCAGTCCTAATATTTGCGCAGAAATGCTGTCGACTTTGGCCTCCCGCTCTTGAACAACGCCCGATGCGCTCAATTGTTTGTCGAGGCATTAGCCAAAAAGATACCCGAGGGTGGCCTGCGCAAATACACTGAAGACCGCATGCCCTCGGAGGTCCGCTCCTGGCGCGAGTTCGTTGGCAAGCGGGCGTGATCTTGTTATCTATGTAAGAAATGAATATCGAACATATCTATAGACATCTAGTGCTGCGCTCTCGGTGCAGGAGTCGCACTGAAAAAGTACATACACTTAAAATGTACTGCTAATCTTGGTTGTAGAGTACATGTTAGCAAGTAACAGCATAGCATTCTGTCGAATCACAACAATGCAAGTTCTAGAAAGCTATCTGTCCAAGATCATGACCTTGGTCAGTGAACTTGTCATGATGGTCACCTACGTGGATAGAGTGCGCTGTGTCATGATCATTGGCCAATTGTACTCGGCAGGAGCTTCTGCATCTCAGTAAGGCAACACTTCCCACTACCGGTCACTGGCTAGCAAACGGTTTACGCTTTTATTTTCATGAATGTCTATACTATCGCAGCGGGCCCAACTAGATCAGCCAGATCGAGATTCCTGATTTGCGACCACGGTCGGGACACCGGGACTTCGTTCTTCTGCCTGTCCAGCGCGAATTTCCTCACCAACTCCGTCGGCAGCGTGCCCTCGATGGCGTCCGCAACGAGACGGCCAATAACGGGCAGGAACTATACAAGATTCAGGACTAGGGCGCGGTCTGCGAGGAATGTGGGACCAGGAGTCGTACCTTGTACCCGTGCCCGCTCCCCGCCGTCGCGAGCATGATGTTCGCGTCTGCGGGGTGGAACCCGATGACCCAGTCCTCGTCCGGCGAGTCGGTGTACCTGTGCGCGGGCGCCGCTCAGCGTTGGCGTATGTATGATGGTACGGCGTCGCGGTACTCTGACTACTCACCAGCAGAGCCGCGTGCCGCACCACGGCTTGCGCGCGAGCGCGGGGAACACGGCGCGCAGCGCGTCGCCCAGCTCGTGCAGAGCAGCACGGGGGACGAGCGTGCCGATGTCGGTGCCGGACGCCTGGGGAAAGACGGGGCTGGACACAGGGGCGTGTTCTGTGGCAGGCGTTGCATGCGTGTACCCTGCAGCGTGGATCGCACACTTGACGACGTTCTGCTCGTTAGGCTGGTAGAGGAGGGGGTGTGAGCAGCGCGGCGCAAGAGCGGTCAAGGGGGAAGGGATAGCCGACATACCGGGAATACGTAGAAACCCGTGTTTAGGTCCAAGTAGACCGGGTTTCCACGGTATATGTCTGCCTCTTCCTGCGTGAGTTGGATTTTCCCTACCGTCTGTCTGTAGCACGTCGTCTTCACCTCAAGTTGTGTGAGAGATACCTTCAGTAGTCCACGCACCCAGTTGCGACACACTTCTCGCCGAGCCCTAAAGACGGGAAACTTGCGGCGGACCACGAGCCCGCGCTGAGTACCACCAGGCCGGCGGGATACACGCTCCCGTCCCCACACCGCACGCCCTTCGTCTGTCCGTCCTCCTTCAGGAGCTCCACGACAGCCTTCCCAGAAAGAACCTTGCCTCCCAGCTCGGCCACCTTGTTCATCGCGAATTTTACCCCTTGTGTGGCGTGTGCCCAGCCGCCATCGCGATTGATGTACCCCGACCTGCCCTCGAAAGAACATGCCTCCACGCCGGGTGGAAAGGCTGCGCGGAGGGCTTCCGCGTCCCGGAGTATCTCAGTACGCGCTCCGATCGCTTTATCGTTCTCGAAGGCCTTGTTGGCGTACGAGCCTGAGCCTTCGAGAAGGACGAGGACGCCGGACCTGTGGACGTTATGGAGGTCAAGACCGTTGATGAAGGCGTGGAGGCTTTGTGCGCACTCATGGTAGGTGTCCCCCCACTCAGCTGTGTCTTTCCAAGCAGCGATCGCATCCCGTGCGAGGCCGGCGTAGAACGGGTCCGCATAGGAGCTGCGTACAACTACGAGCATGCGGATTGTCAGATCACATAAGGGTCAGAGAAGGGAAAGTGTACTTTTGTTGATATCGGTGCTGGCAGCTTCGGGAGCGGGCAGCTCGGGTGAACGGTCGAGGACCGTTACATGGGTAAAGCCACGCTTCAGCAGATGGTATGCCGTGGACAGACCAAAGCATCCAGCACCGACGACCACAACTTCGGTCGACTTAGGGATCGTCATGATAGAGAGGAACGAGGCGTTGAGAATAGACTGAGTCCGCTACGGGATGTTCAGATACGGATAACCGGAGTCTGTGGAGGTTCGAAAGAAGTATGCACAGTGCTCTGTGTAAAGCAGGGGGAACATGATTATTGGCGAGGAATGAGTCATGCCTCCAGCGATTGCCTAGAACGCGCCCTATCGCGTTACCTGGTCTGGACTTGCCTAGAAGCAAAAGAGTGCGGAGAGAGCACTCTACATCTTTGACCCATGGGAGGATTGACCGAGTGAACGGGCTGCTGTATCATGGCGAAGATCCTCCAACACTGTTATGCGATCGATCGATCGTGCCCTCCCAATGCGGCAGCACCCCTTCTATATTCGTAACACCCGTAATCTGTCTGTCTCCTCTCAACAAATAAATACAAGTACAACGTTTGTACAACTGACTACATTTGATCATTCCTGGGTCATAATAAATACCAAATAAATATCACTGTCCATGTCAATGTCAACGGCATAAGATGCATCCCTTAATCGCATAAACCGGGCATCATGACTTTAAAACCAAATAGTGGGTCGTAATGTGAGCAGTATCTTGATCGTTCTACTGTCCTAGGAGGTTCAATAAGTTTGGGATAAAGAACTCCAAATTTCCCCTAACGCACTCGTTTAATGTCCTGTCAGATCCGGTTTATCCGCGCTTGCAGCCGTTCCGGAGATGGCACTTCAAGGAGTCGGGCCTGGTGAACACCCATCCGCAGCCGGGGCAAGTCATGGTCGTGGCGCGCAGATGCACAGTGGCAATATGCTTGCCCAGATTCCTTGTGAGAAGCGGATTACCACACGGACTACCATTGCTCGTCCTCCACTGGCATACACTGCGAATGCGAAGACATAACGGGTGCAGCTCAGCGTGGTGATACTGCTTCAGGTGTCGCATAATCGCGATAGCGCTGAGCTCCGAGATAGGCAATCCGCAGGCGGTACCCCACATGCAAACGGCCCCGGAGGTGCAAGTGGGAGTGGGTGCCCATACATCAAATACGGGCTGCCGAGGAAACTCGTCCGGCCCTGACCAAGGAGACCCGCCAAGTAAAGGTGCCACGTCCAGAGCAGCGTCAGTAAGCGGGAGTTGCCCCTGGTTAAAATGGCATGCAAGGCAAGTAGAAGCTCGATTGCTAGAGAGACACTTCAGTCAGTAGCCACACGCGAAGCGAGAGGGACCCTTGTCATAAAGACATACCAGATCGTGGCCTGATGCGAGTGAGGGACCTTTAACTGGCCCGGGTCATGAGCTCGAGAGACCAATGTCAAACTTTCACTGCCAAGGATGATTGTCAGCCTAGCATCGCACGCTGCAGGACACTCACCACGCTTCTCCTCCTTGCGTCATACTTTCCCGACAAGGCCATTCGCACGCGCAGGGATTCGTCAAGGTCACGGTGTCCGGCACCCCCAGAAGACAAGCGTTCTCCAAAGGAAGGAAAGGAGCATATGCCGGCATGGCTCGGGGGGTGAGGGAGAGAGAGGCATGGAAACGGGGACCTTTATATATTTTCGTGGACCATGCCCGGTGGCAGTCAATCAACGATGGATATGTGCTGGACGGGGGAATCAAGTCCACGCAGTGCATTAGAATCATTTGGGGATCAAGCAGACAGGACGCAGTCTCCGCACCAGTTCCACTGCAGTCCGCACGGTATAAAAGATGAAAGACGATGTGCATCGCTTGCCAATGATCTATAACAATGACAATGGGCTGATGCCAGGCTTCATCGTGCACGGGTATCAAGCCAACGGCTTGGATATCCCGGCTCACGGGTCACACACAGGTCTGGTCAGGTTAACACCTTGTGCCACGAAGGCACCCAGGGGATGTGGCAACTAATGCTGCGTGAGGCGACGCTTCCCACAACTTCCTACGGTCACAATGACCTCTCGCCGTAGGGCCGTACATCGGCAAGGTGTGATCGGGTGATGAATGGTGTATCAATGTGGGGTACACGCAGTGATGACCAACTCAATCTAAATCACAATCGGAGCGCCCGGTGTTGTGAGCATCATACCACCCTGTTCTCTGGTTCTCTGCTCGCAGCCCATTCCATTCGGGAAGCACACACGGAGTTCAAGTTGACTGGCTGTGCTCCGTGAGAGCGCCTCGATGTTCGCTATGACAGGGTATCAGAATGACAGAATACGGGATACGTGTCTGTCAGCCGCGGTTACGCGGACTGAATACGCCGAAACGGCGAGGTTCGAGAGGAAGTCAAGTGGACGCCTTGAATTTGAAGGGAGTGGGCGCTCCCCGAGGCCTTCGTGGCCAATGACGTTGCGCCTATTGGGTCATGCAAGTAAGTGACTCATGCCACTGCCGCGGTCTGAGAGAAACCCGAGCTCAGCGCGAACCTGATGATGTTTAAGTTCGTCCGAGACCCGCAGCGAGAACGATCAACAAAGATATATCGCGTTTGTCTGAGCTCTGTCAAACGCGTAAGGAACTTACAGGACGGCTCGCGCAAAGTCTGCGAGGTACTACAAACAATGCCAAATACGGTGGCATGCGCTCGCCACAATCTCAAGTTCCAACAGATGATGTATCAGATGACTGTGCCGTTCGTGTGCTTGCATCCGACAATGTAATTCAAAGATGACATTGACTCGTTTTACATAATTTGCCAGGAGGACAATGAACGCGGGCGGAACGTGCGACAACGGAGACGGGGTCGTGGTGGTCACCTTCGGGGTACATACGATGATGATCTAATCACATCAAATCTCCCGTGCAAGCTCGATCATGAACTAGAAGTTCCGGCAGCTTGCCAATAAGCTTGATCCACCACATCATGCATAAATCTAGTGCTATCCCCGTTTACAAAGCAAGATCAATGACAATACTATCCCGCAGCTATCTATGATACAATGATTTCGGCGAAACAAATAGACAAGATGGCAAAACATAGGCATTCTATGGCAAAAATGTCCACAAACGTGCACGAACCCCGCCGCCGCAGAACTGACGTCTAAGCAAACAGACCAATAACAATATCTTGCATCTTCCCGTCGCGGATGGCCTGAGGGGGTGATGAGCTCCATTGTATCTCATGATACTGAATGTGTACGTACCTCGTGAATGAGAGAGATGTTCTGCCCCAGCGTGGCATCCGTGACGCCAGGCCCTTTCGCGAAATCCTCGAGGTTCTCCAGGCCGTGCATGCGCACCCCAAGCGTCACCCGCACAAACTCGTACACGGCACGCGTCTTGCCGAGCAATGCGCTCGCGGGCGCGGCACCGCGCTCGCCCGTGAGGTATGCACGGCGCAGCGCGATCAGCAGGTCCGCGCTCTGCTGCGCCACGGCGTCGCGGAACGCGCTCAGCACGCCGAGCGCGCCAGCCGCGCCGCTGGAGATGCAGAAGTCGACGATGTGCGTCGTCGCGGCGGACGCGACCTTGTGCATGCGCGGGATGGCGTCCATCGTGCTCGTGCTGTCGAGCGCGTGGGCCATCGCGTCCCAGGCGGTGTGGTGCAGCCGCGCGCGGTCCGCCGCGGACAGCGACGCGCCGAAGTGCGCGGCGAACTGCTCGGCCAGGACGGCCTTCATGCCCTCCTGCAGCTCGAGCTGCATGGCGCGGAGGTCGAGCGCCTGGCAGAGCACGTACAGGTAGCTGGAGGTCAGCAGCGACAGCACCTCCAGCGAGTTGATCGTCGCGCGGCCGCTGACAAGGGCCAGGGAGCTATACGGGGGAGCGGTCAGACCGTGGCACCGTTGGGGGTGCGTTGCGGCGTGCCACTCACTTCACGGCCTGGTTGTGCATCTCGGCGGACTGGACGTGGGTCGAGACGGGGTTCGCCAAGTACCCGAGCTCGCCGACGTACGCCGCAACGTGGATATCGATGCCCTTCGCGTGGTAGTTCAGCGAGGGGTCGGTGGCGGCCAAGCTCGGCGGCAGTCCGCGGTTCATGGCGGGGTTGATGATCTCGGTGCACTGCGCGAACAAGAGCTTGCCGATATGGTGAAGCGCGAGGCGCGTCTTCTCCATGGCGTTCGTCACGGCCATTGCCTGGAAGTTGCCGCCGTGGTGCACAGTGCCGGTCTCCGCGTCGATGAGCGGGTTATCCGTGGCTAAAATTGGAGATGTCGATCAGTACGGCGAAACGGCTGTTGATGATATACGTACTGGTGTTGCACTCAAGCGTGACAGTGTCGAGCGCTGACAAGATATCCTCGATTTGCGGACCCAGGAACTGGGCCGACGTGCGGAGGGGGTAGCGGTCCTGGCGCAGCTCGCCGTCATCTTCCTTGATGCTGCGTTCCTCTTCCTTCGCAACGGCGAGTTGCGTGCCAGAGAGCAGGCCACGGATCGTCGCCGCGGCCTCGACCTGGCCGGGATGCGGGCGAGCCGTGTCGTGGATGAAGGGGTCGAACGAGCCCTGCATGCCCAAGAGCGCCTCCGTGCCCATAGCCGTGCATACCTGTGCGAGCATCGCGAGGTGGACGGCATCGTGGAGGGCAAGCGCTGCCACCGAGGCGGAGAACGCAGTACCGTTCAAAATACCCAGGTGCTCTTTCGACGCAAGAGGGATTGGCTCAATGCCATGAGCAGAAAGCGCCTGGTTAGATGGAACGATCTGTCGAGGCCCAAACTTCGAGGGTCCAACGAAGGCACGGATAGAGGGGTTGCCCGTCAATGTACCCGCGATGTACGACAGAGGTGAGAGATCTGCGATTCAAAATTGTAGTCAGCGCCCGTTTATACTGATGGAGACGATTTCATTCGCGTTGCGATGACGCGCAACAGCTAATTCTGACCGCTTCGCCGTGTAACCGTATCTATCGAACAAACACTCACCGCCAGATGCTGAGATACTGCCTCGCAGAGGCACTAATGGCGTGACGTTTTCACGAAGCAGAGCACCCATCTTCTCGATCAATTCCCACCGGACGCCCGAGTGACCGCGGATCAGAGAATTCATCCGGATCAGGATTGCACCTCGAACCCATGACTCCGGCATGCTTGTCGACGCCAAAGGGTCTAGGAGAGGCAGCGCACCAGGTGCAACGTCCATCGCGGACGGCAGTACACCGGTGTGCTGGTGCTGAAGCAGTGCATGGCCCAGCATGATGGGGTCATTCGTGCGTGTATCAGCTATGATAAGAGCCGTGAGTTATGATTCGTACCAAGCGTGGATTGACATACCACTGCCGCCGAAACCAGTGCTGACGCCATATACACTGGTTTCTGAGCTGACTTTGTCGACGATGACCGCCCGGCTTCGTGCAACTTGATCTTTGATTGCGGGCGCTTCGTCCAGCGTCACGCTCGCTTGATACCTCGCAGCCGCCGTGACAGCAGGTATAGAGAGCGTCTTGCCATCTACGAGCACTGGTGTCCCATTCCTGTCCGTAGACCCTGAGTCAGCCACAGCACTACATGAAAGGGTCGTAGTGCACAGACTTGTATGCTTCGAGCTGCCTGGAGGCCTCTATGAATTGGCTCAATAGGCTCGACGTTTTCGGATGGCCGTTCGCTGCCGCCCCATTACTGTGAAGCTTCGAGTAAGAAGAAGAGTGGGAATGGCCGTTGGTGGGGATGGGCATAGTAATACGTGGGTGGGCGAAGGAGTCAGGGGTTGTGATCAAATGCGGGTCAGGGGTGTCTGTGGAGAAGGAGAAGGTATGAGCGAGACTGCAGACTTTATACGATGAGGGACAGTAACGGACGTGTTACGATATGCCATTGACCTCGTCCCAAGAAACCTGTCACTCTGGCAGGCTGTTATGATCGCATAGCCGCGCTCCCGTGCAGGCCCCGTCCTGCTAGATCCGGCCGAGGAACCAACCAGACGGGTTGCCCCATTTGTGGCGCGTGTCACTGCGTCCTAACCTCCTTCTGCAATCTAGGCTTGGGCTCGATATCTTAGCGGAGGAATCTCCGCACGGTGACGACAGCGCTTCCCGGAGTTCGCCAGCTGGCCCCTGAGAGAACTCTCGCGCTATCGTAGATGCCTGTTCGATGCGACTTCTGCCACGTATAATGGCAGTGCTCATACTGATCCTTGTGGCAACTGGGCGGCGCAACAATGCGGGCGGCATGTAACGCCTGTCGAGGAGGTGGCGTTATACTTGCATCATACTGCTGTCCACGCGAAGATCTCCCTCCCCCCCCCCCAAACTGCGATCTATCTGTGGCTGGGCATGTTATAGTAACAGTTGAGTCATGAATCTGCAAGTCCAGCAATTGCTATGCTCCTGATCGGAGCAACTTGCCAAACCGCGACGGCCCCTCTAGTCCTTGTGTATAGGAGCCGAGTTGTTGCCGCCCTCGTTTTATGATCACGGCGGGATAATGGAGGGGTACACTCGATTACGTCTTGTGTCTCGCGCCCGTGGACTTGTAAGGTCGCTTCTGGTAATTGTATACACCTGCAGTGCTCTTAGATCTCTCAGGAGTACGAGAACAGGACGTTTGTGTGTGATCGGTGCTCCCAGTGCCGCCATAGGACAGCCCAAGAATCCTGTGTGACATGGGACAGGTTCGTAGTGACGTCCTATCTCTGACCCAGTAGATTATCAAGTGTGATTCTGATCTCGATGCTGCACTCGACTTCTATGAGAACGTTGATCCCCCTTGGACCTCTTACATTCCCAGGCATCGTGTCAACGTGTTTAATGAGACCGTGACCAATCGTGTCCGCCTTGTACTAGGGGCACGGGCGGTCTGCATACCGTTCTGGCCCCTCGTGCGATGAATACAACGACGGCGCCACCGCATCATGACCTGACCTGTGTACCACGCTGAGCATGATCCATCGCGCCGTGCAGGAGACATGGATATACCTTCTCACATGAGGTCAGCCAATAGCGAAAACCTAATCTTACTGGACGGCGCGATGGTCACAGGCCGTTTTCCTCAGGGATATCCGGCAGCGTTCTATCGCATCTCCCGCGTGCACCAAGATCCGGCCGGATGCTTCGAAGGGTGCTGCGTACGGTACTGTAGATCGCGAAGCCCGGCTGTCCGCTACGCACCGGACGAAGTCGGGCTAGATTATGCACACACGCTAAGGTCGGTCCAGCGCAAACTTTCCAGGGGTGCGGTAGATGTCCGCTGAATTGTAATTGTCTGCCGAGAGGGCATGATGTCGCTGGCGGTTGGCTGAATGTGTTCCCAGGGGACGGAGATGGTCATATGTATGTGAAACGATCTAACATACGTACGATATAGCGAGCTCGCCGACAGTGATTGCGAGAGGGCCTGCCGAAGAGGTATTGCCCGGACACCGTAGGAAAAGCTCCACGGCCACCTCAGCTATGATTGAGACGTACAATACGATATTGTAGGATTGAAACGATGGACGCAATAAGGCACTTCCATATCTATGCATCATGAGACGGGCAAGTGCTGCAAAACGCCAATAGTCACTTTCGCAAGTGCGTTACAATAGCCCTGAACAGCTTTAGATACGCGGTGAATCTGAGAAGGCGCAGACTACAGTCCACACTCGTACTCACTGCGTGAAATACGTTGGCACACACCCGTCAGCAATGTCAAACATGGACATTGAAATCTTCTCGAGACCCATGGAGTTGGGTGATTGATCCATAGCGGTACAGCTGTCGTAGACGGTAGAGCACCGTACGCATTCCCCGACGCACTAGCCCTGTGCAGCGGCGTCTCCAAGCTGCGTGAATAACCCCTGGTGCGTTTGGAAGAGGGTAAACCGGTTTACTGAAACGGACTCGCGATAGCTGTGGCGTTTGCGTTTGCCCAACAGTCGAATTTGAAGTTCACTGAAACAAGGATCTCTCGATACGCAGTGCAACGGCGAACTCGCGGTTTTCCCAAGCCTGAGTCCACTATTCCTGCAGTAGGGAGACACAGCTTTCATTTCCGCTCAGGAGACCACATATCTCGAAAGCTAGGAAGAGATACGAAGAATGCGCGCTGTTTCGGTTCCAAGTAGAGATGAGTCATAACCGGAGGCCTGCAGCTCCGCCGATGCGACTTGGGTCGGTGATATTGTACACTTTGAGTCGGGGGTCTAGTAGCTCATAGCTATAAACCTAATAAGCCAGAAGCCATATACCAAGAAGAAGTAGTGCGACGATGTGCGCAGGAGGTAGTGTGTACAGGAATGGAATCGTGAATTGCAACCCAGTTACTACTTTGAGCCGAGTATCTCACGACATTTTACCCGGCGATCATGCGCGCTTAAGCTCCTATTGGCTTCCTCACCTCTCATACACCCTATTCGTACAGTCGACAACATGGTATGTCAACCCACTGCATTACAGCACACGTAACAATGCTTAGTACTCATCAGGGGAAAGCCAAAAAAACTCGCAAATTTGCTGCGGTCAAACGGATGCTGAATCCCAATGATATCCGCCTGTACGTCTGGTTTCGCCTTAACTAGGAAGGAAGCAGGCTTACACCTGTGCAGGAAAGAAAATCAGGCGAAACAAAAGCAAAAAGAGGAAGTAGCGAAGGAGAAGCTTGTACGCCGAGTGTACGTAATTGCGCATTGCGCACTCTCCTGCTTTCTGACCGCCTCGTCCCACAGACCTCAAGTTGCTAGTTCGCTCTTCCTGCAACACAACGATGCCCTTGTTCCCCCATACCGTGTTCTCATTGATACCAACTTCATCAACTTCAGCCTGCAAAACAAACTGGAGCTCGTCAGTGGCATGATGGATTGCCTATACGCCAAGTGTACGTGAAATGCACACAAGTGCATCGTATGGTGATACTCATCACGATGCGACTTACAGGCATACCATGTGTGACGGACTGCGTTATGGCCGAACTGGAGAAGCTTGGACAGAGATATCGTGTAGCACTAAGGTGCGCTTGTACGACTACTTCTTGTTGCAAGACACTGATGCTCTGACCAGGGTTGCTCGAGATCCACGCTTTGAGCGTTTATCCTGCACGCACACCGGAACATACGCAGATGACTGCCTCGTCCAACGGGTAACCTCCCACCGGTGCTATGTCGTCGCCACTTGCGATCGCGAGCTGCGTCGACGCATTCGACAAGTACCGGGAGTGCCGCTCATGTACATTGTCCGCCGGCGGTATGCGATCGAGAGATTGCCTGACCAGGGCGCCCCAGCATGATCCGTCTAGTGCCGTGTATGTCGTCTCTTTGCGTTCTATTGTAGCCATATCACTTTGTCCATGTGGAGTTAATTGTGTACGTCTCTCCATCGAAAACATGCGCCCCACAATTCTCTCATGCACGAGAGCCGTGCATATCGGCGTTTGATTGCAGTCTACACGCAGACCTTGGTAACCGGAATTCTGCTGGGACTGTCGCGCGGGAGAAGCTGCACACCTCGGTGCCTCTGAGTCCGGAAGCTACGTTGCTTGATGAAAACGGTCACATGTCCCACACTGATCTGCTTTGCGCAGCTGCCCGTGCGTGTTGCATACATTAATTTCCAGAGCTGTGACGTTCGTGGGTGCTCTTCCTTCTGTACATGCTCCCACAACCGGAGCCATCGCATGTACCCAATCGCCAGTCGTGATCGTCGTTATTAGGACTGCGTGAGACGTACATCTCGCAACTCCATTCAGGTGCGCTTGGAGAGAGCATGAGAATATCAAGGTGCCGCTGCGCCTCTGTAAGTGAGTGTGTATGGATGGTCTGCGCTTTCTCATGGCTGCATCTACTAGCCTGTCGTACATTACTCTTGTCCGGGACTTTCTTAGCTCCTTCAAAGCGATACATTGGTTGTTGTTTCTACGTCCGCAATGCATGCAGAGGCGAGCGTCCACAAAGTAAACAGAACCAAACAACGCGTGCCACCGACGCGTTATATGAGGGTATTGTCTCCACTGCCACCCACGTTCTTGATCCAGATTCACACTTTCACTTTCATTGATTGACAACATTGCACAATCGAGTTCTTTATGACCTTGAATGATGACTATGTCTCTCTTGATTATCCATACGCATGGTCACTAGATTCCGAGCTTTCCCTTGATGCATTTCTCACAAAAGCGCGTCTCCCACCATCATGACGCTCCCACAACAAGCTAATATTCTCACTCCAGTACAAGCCATCGATGGTTCAGGATGATGGAACCAAACCCGTGAGACGCAGCTTGATGGAAGACGTAACCCCAACCGCTAATACCGCCGCGTTCACAGTGGCTGTGGGTGAACAAGTCTGCGCCGGCAATGGAAGATTCCAAAAGGGAAGTCGCTGTAGAGGAAGCCACAAAACTTTGTAGGTCTAACAGCCTATTATTCTCTGTTTGTGCTTACCGCTTGAGCAGTGAAGGATGTGACTGAACGCGTCGAGGACATCAAGGTGACTCCTAAGGGTGTTGTCATGAGACGGGCACTCAAACCCGCTCTCATTGTAGAACGACGAGTCAATTCCTGTACGCGCTAACAAGAAGAAAGGCACAAAGAGCAAAAAGGAAGTGCGCGAAGCAGTGAGTACGGCTTGCGATGGTTCGGGCAATTACTCATGTACGCAGGTTCAAGGCGAAGCCACGGAGAAGCTCAAGGACATTTCCATCAGACATGGATTCGTCGTAGGGAAATGGTACCTTATCATTATCATTCGAGGTTCCGTGCCGGCAATCTCACACACGTTTCACAGGCTCATATTTGCTCCTACGGACAAGGTGGATCTCGTGTGGACCACCATTGCCAGTGATTATCCCAATGGTATTTGCTTCCTTATGTGCTCTGACGTGCCATCGTGTTGTAGCGTCCCTCATCTCGGGCCCGTTAGCCTCGACAAGCGTCTACTCGGCCAAGGTTGCGACTTGTCCTCGAAATGAGACGCCTAATCACTCGCATGTTCTGTGTCTGTACGTCCCCGATGTCTACAACAAGACAGATGTCACCGAAGTACGTGTGACTATCTCGCCTCCATCTTCGGCGGAGCTTAATTCCCCGCAAAGATTATGAGAATTCTATTGGAAAAACACGGTATGAATCTCATGGGTGTGAAATCGGACCTTTACACCGCGATAGGCAAGTACATTACGTGTTAGAAATTAACCACATGCTGACACGTCTTTCAAGGCCTTGACAGCAAGCATGCAAGCGGCATCCCATCCACGGTAAGGCGAACCACAGCTTGATACAGTGACCATGACCGTGAAGCAAACGACTAGGTTTGGAAAAATACAGCGCTGCTGCCAGAGGCAGAAATTAAGGTGTGCCTTGTGCTCTCATCGAACGATCGTGATATAGTTAAGCATCATCCTTGTGTAGAAACTGAAGGAAGAGTTCTTCGCAAACTTGAATGCTAGCAAGGCTGCGGCCACAGAGACGGCCCCTGTGGAGAAGAGGAGCCAGGATGCCAAACCCAAGCCGAAGCTCAAAAAGAAAGTGGAAGACGATCCGTTCGAGTCCTCTGACGATGATGATAAAGACATCGCGAAGGCCAAGGTCCAAAAACAGGCCCCTCGAAAACCCAAGCCTACGCTGAAGAAGAAGCGGAGCGAAGATGCTTTCGCATCAGAAGACGATGCAGAAAGCGACGAAGAGGAGGAAAAGCGGAAGCAGCAAGTCGCAGCAAAGAAAGCGCCTGCGAGCAAGAAGGCTATTGCTCGCAAGCGAGCAAAGGAGGTCAGTGACGACGACGATGATGGTGAAGACAATCGGCCGAAAAAGAGATTGGCAAGGAAGTAACTATGATTTGAGGTCCTCTCGACGGAGTTATTGTCACGACTACACATTTTACCTATCTATCGCGTCTTTCTATTATGTTAATATACTCACGGCATATACTTTGCGCTATGCAGTTCTAGTCCGATTCTGTACGTGAGAGGAATGCGCCGGGTGTCATCCGGTATCAGCATGAATCTCATCTCATCAATTTGCACCGAGCAATCCCGACACCTTGACGTGGTTGTCCGAGGTGTTAAACCATTTCTAGAGTTGGAATGTCAGACTTTGACACTCCTGGTGATGGCACCGAAGATGAAATAGATGCACTTTCATTCGGTGCTTCCTGCGGCGGTATTTCTAGCTTTTGATTTAGCGAGAAATACTTGACAGGAATGTCGGCTGCCTCCTCAACGCGCCAGACCTTATTGTCACACTTGCCAGGTCATGTCACATCGTCCTCGCCTCCATGTCGTCATATCGCTTCTCGTGCATATATATACCAGAGGCCTGTGCAAGCTAATCTCATTTCATCCCCCACCCCCTTTCTTGCTTTCCCGGTGTGATGTAGTCTGCATATTACTCACTGCATGAATCTCTGAGCATAGGTCACCCCAGGAGGATCCAATACAACTGTGATCACTATAAGTTATGCACTTGCAAGTTTGTTACAAGGGGGGGCCGATGCGATCGGACGCCAAGTTCTGCCATCCCAATTCATTGTGATAATTCGTCGCCTGCGTGGAATGTGTTTGGCATTGTTAAGATCCAAAGCTGTTGGACAATAGGTACAAATAAAGTACGCCACCGGGGTTAAGCGACGCCGTGCGCATTACACCTGGCGCCAGTAATATTGTCCGGCGGCCACTCGCCTTCACCTGTACTCACGACAATGACAGTAAGCCAGGTTATTTCATCGGAAATACAGCACCTAATAAGCCCGTTAGGCTCGAGACGATACCATAGATCAGGTCTATGACGCTTACCGCCGACTCACGCACGATCAACTCGTTTTGTTCCTCAAAGTCAGGTCCTTGCCAACCATAGGGACGGATGACGAGTTGGCTTCAAGGCTGGCTCAGTACGATCTTCACACGTATCATCTTTACCCTGCCATGAACGGTCTTATGGTCAATGGGGTGGCAAGTCCATCGCTCTGTCCGTCACCGTTGGACCCGCCGAAACAACGCCAGCGCCCAGTCATGGCCCTCGACTTGCCTGTGGAGATTCTAGCTGAGATCATGGACCATGTGGGGGACTGGGAGCTGGCCAAGGCTGTCGGTGTGCCGACCTCTCTCCCAGAACCTCTGGAGTGGCATCGCGCAACACCGTCCGACCATGCAATTCTTACAGGCTACCTTCCTCTCGTACGAGCGACGGATCCCATTGCCCACCCTCCCACAAGGCTTGGCGCAGTGCTGGCTGCTCGTTTCAGCTACGTGAACGTACTGGAGTACTTCTTCACGCAGCACCGGCAGATGTTTCTTCGTATGTACAGGAATGACCTGCTGCCTATCACCGCATCACTCCACGGACGCACTGCTGTCCTATTATGGTGGAAGCATACCCGCGAGCAACACCCTGAAATCCTACCACCCCCCAAACAAAGCTCCGTGGCCGAAGCCATTGACGGTGCGTCTCGGAATGGCCAGGTAGCGTCGCTCGACTGGTGGTTGTTTTCGGGCCTGCCACTCGAATTCACCGAGACAGCACTAGAGTCTGCCAGCGCCAAAAATCAAATCCTTGTGTTGAATTGGTGGAAACAGCAATTCACCGCGCGTGGGCTGCCGCTGAAGATTGGACGTGTCATGGACATGGCGAGCACGGCAGGGCATGTGGAAGCGCTAGAGTGGTGGGCGCGATCTGCGCTAGACTTCAAGTACGACAGGCAGGCGCTATATCACGCGAGCTGTCATGGCAAAGTAGACGTGCTGCAGTGGTGGCTGAACAGCGGGCTGCAGCTAATATTCGATCCAGACGCGCTCACGGGCGCAACGCGGCATAACCGTCCAGACGTACTGGAGTGGTGGGACAAGAGTGGGCTCCCCATCCAGTATCGGATGTGCGACATCGAGGAGGCTCTAGAGGATGCTATCGGCGGTGGCGAAGCAGCGCGCGAGTGGTGGAGACGCAAAGGGGTGGATTTCAATGCGAACGACAAGGAGTGGATGAAGCTGCAAGTTCTCAATTAATACAATCGTATCGTCTCTCGAATTCATGACCGTCACTTACCGTTTGTATCGTTATTCATGCTCATCGCATCTGCTCTTCATGTATTTCTCTGCACTGGTACATGCTGTCTGATACACTTCTAAAGTAATAGTTTACTGCATCTCATTTCATACCTATCCATCATGCACTCGTACATTGCCGATTTCGTCATGGTCTTAACCATCATCACAATGGACATTGCATCTGTAAACATTTGCTGCACGCTCCTGGACGGTGTTCGAATAACCTACTCGCAAGGCCGATCTCAATTTCTAACTGCAAAACGCATCCATTAGTCTATCGTTGACACAATTGACGGAACACTGCTGCAGATGCATCACAGCCGAAGGATATATGCAGATTGGTAATGACAGCAAGGCTAAACTGCAACTTTAGCGTATGCGCGGATGTCAGCCATTGCGCTATGTTGAACGAGCATGCCTAAGTCTTTGGTGCCTGACCAGGAGTTACGAAGATATTTTCGCGGTACCACTTGAGTTCTGTGATTTTATGTAATCAGTTACGATGCAGGTCTAGTAGATTGAACTTGCGGCGCTCACCTCTGATCGATCCACGGATATCGTCCAGAGCTCTGCGAGAAGATTCAGTTCGATAGCAGGCAGCGAGACGACTACGGCGAATACCGATGCGAGGATTCTTGTTGACTAGGGAATTTGAGTGTAGGATACCACCTTCGGCATAGTTCCTGGTATTCAGAGTTATAGACAATGGCGAAATATGGAGCAGGAAGATGGGGAAGGCGTACTTTAATGGAAGATACATCTTGGTGGATACATTATTATGCGTGTGGAGCATGACTGACGGTGGGTGTGCTCACCGACGATGCTGGATTAGACTTGATAAGTGGTTAAGATATTTGACAATGGGTAACGCAACCTCACCGATAATGCAGCCAGTCTGTGACTTCTGGCATTTCTTCTACTAAGAATGATCTATCCGCATGGACAGAGTTTCCAGCGAGGACACCTGTCCTCTGCTTCGGAATCCACTTTTTGATATATTTTAACACTTCGCCGGCGACATATTCGCGCGAGTTTGGTGAGTCAAGGCATGCTTGCGTGAGCCCGGACTGTCAATTGAGTAATCAGCGGAGCAGAGTGGAGCATATGCAGACATTACACATACTTTTCCGTGCTGGTTCGTACACCACGTATCCATACTATATTCTCGCTTGTTATGCATCGGGTTAGATGGCCAAACACTAGTTTGCTTACCCATCTAGGACTTGTTTCTCGGTATGAATGACGTATTCAATGCCTTCATCTACAAGTTCTAGATTTCCATTGGTGATTTGAACCTGTCACGCAAAATTGTTGGATCTGTTGAGAGAACAAACACGCAAAAACGTACGGCAATTTCTAGCAGTTTGTCAGTGCGCGGATTGAGTCCAGTCATTTCACAGTCAATCCAAACAAGGGGGCCCGCGCCAAAATCTAAAGGTATTGCTTCCATAGTTCGAATGCTGTAGTTCCTTCTTGAAGCGACTTGATGGTATATTAAGTTCCCGCGAAGCCGTCTGACCCACGGCGTAAGTTGCCTGATCATTCAGTGAAAGTTCCTTCGGTTTCGAAATGGCAGTGGTAATCGGGCATTGTTGGGATTTGGGTGACCGTGAATAGACGCGTGACCGTGACCGACGCGTCTCGAGCATGGTCACAGTCTCGTGATCGAAATATCTGTGGCCGCCCGCCACCGCCGGTGTTCTCTCTCCTCTCAACCCCACATCGACTCCCATTACATACCGCTTCGACATGGCGACACCTTTCTCGACCTCGAGGTACCCTACTACTTCTCGTCCGACACAAAACTCCGGAAAGATACCTCGCGCACCAATACATAACCCTTACGACAAGTTCCCTAAGCCCGAATTTGACAAGTGGATTGGCGACATCACAGGCGCGTTGAAACGCGCTCTCCGACGCGAACCACCTCAAGCACAAATACGCAGTACCCCAGAGCCACTTGATCCCGATGAGGATGTCGTCGAGGACTCCTTTGCGGAGGTTATGGCGCGCCGTGCGGCGAAGGGCAAACAGCGCGCCACGGAGATTGACGAAGACGAAATGGAAGCAATTGAAATCTTGACTGCCTCCGAAGCTGAGTACAGCGACGAAGAGCGGGGCGCTATCTACGGCTCAGGGGACGACAGTGACGCATGTGGCGAAGAGGTTTCTGAAGGCAGCGAAGAAGGAGACGCCTATGAAGACGAAGCCCGTTCATCTCCTGTCCCAGAGGTCATAGAGATACTCTCCGATGACGAAGAAATTGAGGACACGCCTCCACCTTTGTATAGCGTTGATCAACGGAATGGCGTGGACCTCGACGAAGAAGAATATTATGACTCGGGAACGGATGCTTCGGACGGCGACGCAGATAGCGTGGAAGCAGAAGATGGCTCTGAAGATGAAAGAGGTGAGTGCTGAATGGTAGTGCCTCGACGTTGTCTGACCGAACGAATTCCAGACTTTCCGCCTGTCGAGACTCATAGCGGGAAAGTCGATTTACCAGACCCGTGGGCTGCTCCTACTGCGTATGCGGAGGACTTATATACCGGCGGCGACTTTACGCCCGCCACAAGTTCGAGCGTCAACCCCCATATTCTCCCAATGGAGGTCTTGAATGATACGCAAGCAATTGAGGCCAATTTCGAACATGTTCACTCGGAACTCGATCTAGCATTCCAATCTTCCGGACCAGAGGAAATCACCCAGACTCACTACTCCGAACGTGACGTGCGCGAGAGTGACGTGCGCGAGAGCGACTTGCGCACGCGTTTGCCGCCGCCTTCGCATTTGGCACCTGGGGGTGACGATGTGGGGATGTTCCTGACTCCTGAGGGTGCTACGCCGGAGACATCACATACGCCCGAGGCAATACATGTACCTATACCTGAGTTTGCCAGCGCAGACGGGGAAGACGAGAGGCTGTCCGTACGCCAGGACCTTCCAGAAAAGCCTGAGGATGTAGTGGTTGCAACTGATGATGGTGCTTCTCGGGAACTTCAGGACTTGCTTTCCGGCGGCTCTATCGACGATTTGTACGCAGACCTCGAACCTACACAAAGACTTCCGGAGGAAGAGAATCTTGACGTTGAGGAGCATGGTACGTTCACCATGTACATAAGTTAACATCTCTGATCTGAATGCAATATAGACTTCTCGCATACTGGCCTTGGCACTCAAGATCAAATGAACAGGCCGTCCGCACGGTCTCCCAGTATATGGCGAGATGAATCCGAGTCACCGCCTCCGCCCAAGTTTAGCCATCATGTCGACTGGAACTGGCCACCGGCATTTAACTCTGGGCGAATGGCCTCTCGCGCAGGACACTTGCAGAGTCCGCACATCGGGGACGGCGATGTTGACGAAATCATCGAGATAAGTGACGATGATGAGGACGTCGAGCCCGACGAGCCAGCAGATGCGATGAGGGACCCCACGGTGCATTCCCTCGCTGACGACAGCGTATCTGGATTTGTGCACAATGTTGCCACGAGTCCCCCGCACCTCTATGCAGAAGATGCAGAAGATGACACCGCCGAAGTGTCAGAAAGTCAGTCTGCCCGATGTCTAGCACATGGAATTTGCTCACCTGATTTGGTCTCCGACATTTTAGGCGAACTGCCTGACTTAATTGAGGTGGACGATCTCTACGCAAACTTGGATACATCCGACTCGGCCATTGTCGACGCCGAGCTCCCCGGCCTGCTGATCGAGCCCTCTGTATCCCTTGCGACGGACGAAAACATCTTCGCTGAGTTTCTCGTGCCTCCCCATGACTCAGAAGAGTCCAACGCTACTCTGGCTATGTTCACCCAATCTGTGTCCCAGCTTATGGGGTCTGCTACGGAACAGTCAGAGCTGGCAAGAACATCCGACGAGGCGGCGGGCTTCGTGTATATGGCTGATTCTCGGACCATTAAGGCGACTGAGCAGCGCTACGATAATATTGCTTCTAAGGAGTACACCGTGGAGGCAGGACAGACCGTTGATACTGCCTCCAAAGACAGAGAGCTTAGCATTGTGTCAGTCTCAGGCGAGGCACATCCCGATCTGCACGACTATGAGGTCGAGGAGCCTGTCACAGAAGGCCGACGAACAGAGGTATGTCCAGTTCAAATATTCCACTGTGCATTGCAGTAGCTCAACTCTCACACAGGAGCTGCAGTCTCGACTGCCGAGCCCCGACGAGATTGTACTAGGGAGCGAGTTTTCTGCAATCACCCATGCTGTCGTCATCGAGCCTGATCGCGAAGCCAATGATGACTTGAACGCAGATAATCTGAGTGTGGCCGAACGCACAGAAGAGGTAGATGCGATTTCCAGTCGTACAGATGAAGTATTGCATGAGGTATGATTCCACGGTTATCTACCAGTATATTACTGACATCCAACGATTACGGTCAGGTTGTCTGGAATCAAGCCCGTCATGCAATCGATGATGCCTCTCGAGACGCGTCTAGCTCGACCCACGATGCTGCTAAGGCGCGACACATGCTGAGGGGCGGCATTCCAATGCCAATATCCGCAGATCCAACAATCCCCGACCCGACTAGTGAGTCGCATTCACCAATCGCCGCGGAAGCATCGGAAGTAGTCGTCGTCTCTGAGTCACCAGTTGAGGTCAGCTCCAGTCGAGGGTCCTCTGGAGTACCGTCAGGGGCTAGGAGCGGCTTGTTCACTCCGCTTACCGCGGAGAACTCTCCTCCCGTCACTCCGAAACTTGAGAGTGTAGGCTCGGGCGACGAGGGCCTTTCTGAGTCCCGTCTCAGATATGTCGTCAATGCATCCGACATCTCGATGACCTCGGAAGCTTCTCCGATTCTCCAGCAGCTTCACGAAAAAGACGCTGACCTATCACAAGCGGGAGCGGTGAAGGCAGACGCCATGTTCCCTGACGACGCAACTACTACCGCACCGAATGGTTTGAATGGGCATGTTATCGATTCAAGTATGGTTGGGGTTGATGAGCTGGAGCTTGCCTATCCATCGGATACGGAGTCGATCTCTGGTCAGCCTTCTCCCGCTAGGAAAGAGAACGGTGTGTCGGCTCGACTCGAGAAGCACATCGATGACATCGACGCTGAGGGAGATGTTGACCCGGAGTATGTTGCGAACCGTGACGATGCAGGGCCTCTGGCGGACACTCTGTCCTCGCCAGTCGCGAACGAGCAGGATGTGCAACAGACCGGTACCAACGATGACGTCGATGGTGCCATAGTGTCCGCACCATCTGCAACGGGTGACGACCTTCTTGAAGGTACCGATCTCCCGGAGGAACCGACGTCTGAGTTAAACGCACAGAAGCAGTAAGTTTACGGTCATTCGGTATACGTAACATTAACTAACAGTGGTCGCAGAGATGACGAGGACCCCCGTATCGAAAATAATGGACACCGTGCTGGGTCAGCTGAGGAAAGCGACCGGCAGAGCCAAGGGCAGAACGATTCGAGCGACCGGGTGAATGCAGCAACTGGTGCGTCCCGATCCAACAAACGCAAGCGTACGGATCGTGCGCTACCTCCGCGCTTCACTAGATCAATGCTTGCAAAGGAGGCATTGAAGAACAAACCTGCTCCCGCCTCTGAGACCACCTTTGAACCGACGGGCAAAGGCAAACAGAGGCAGCAGGACCACCGAAGTTCGGACAACGACGATGCGGAGTCTCCTGCTCCTAATTCCTCCAGCGGCTCAAGCGCTAGTGATGCTTCTAAGTTGCTCATTAAACAGAGCTCTCGTGAATCCTCCATTGCCTCGACAGCGCCAAGTAATGACTCTCTAGTCGTCCCTCCTTCCCCTACAATCAAACGCACCTCAAATCGTCATCATCACGCCCCTCCTATGTTCCATACGCATGGTGCAATGCATCACCATCATGGACGTCCCGGTACTGGTCCTCCTCGTTCACTCGAACGACGAAGGGAGCCATCACCTTCACTCCCTGCCGAGGGATCATCACGCGATTTCGCGCAGCCGAGCACTTCTCAGCCAGCATCCTCGTCTCCGCCAACCATAACGAGCTCTCCTGTCACTCGCTCCCATTGTCGTTTCCACAAGATCAGTCTCCCCCGTGAAGAAGATGGACCTCGCGTCTACTTCGTGTTGCCTGGCTGCTCGCTTGGCAACTGGGAACTGATGCAGGAGGAGCAAGTCGAGGATCATGGCCCTGCATTGCTGGACGCCGATACACGGCTCATCGACGTCGAAAGCGTCGATTTCAATCCATATCTACTCGGGATCCTGAGGCAGTTGGTCGGAGTCGACCTTCTTCGCGAGCAAGAGCTTTACTATCTTCCGCAGCCAGGGGACGAATACCGATGGAAACCTAAGCGCAAATCTCAAGGTGGTAAGCCCACTCTGTCTGGGCGGACGCGCAAATCTATCGGCTCCCTACCAATTTCCGGAATAGACGTGGCAGATGCTGGTCTTGAGCTGTCAACGTCCACTCATGCATATCCAAGAGCAGGATCCTCGTCTACGAACGGTTCCCGGCGTCCATATCGCCGCCTTGACAATAGCGGTAGCATCGCCACGACCGCATCGGTATCAGGCAGTGATCTGAGCGACCTGAGTGATGATGAGGCCCCTCTCGCGAAACGCATCAAAAGAAAGCGGCAAGAGGCTCCTGCCCCTGAGCCGGAGCCCACGGTTGATAAAGACGAACAACAGCAAGAGGCTCTTGCCCCTGAGCCGGAGCCCACGGTTGACAAAGATGAACAGGAGGCTACCGTATCGGAGGCCCCAGCTGTGGTCCCTACTAGCCCACAAGAACACAGCGCCGCTGAGCCGGAGCGGCCAGTGGTGACGAAAGATGCAAAACAGAAGGTGCAGCCCCTGGCACCGCAACGGATTGGTACCCGACGCAGCAAGCGTCTAGGCACCGATGCTGCAGCGTACAAGCCGGAAGAGGACATCAATTCATCTAGTGATGGAGGCCAGCCTCTGCAGAGTAAACGAGGCAAGGGGATGATCCGACGGGGTGTCAAGCGTGCCAGGGCGCTCGAGCCTATGGAAGAGCAGGCTGAAGCTTCCGGCAGTGCGCCAAAGAAGCGTCGAACACGAGAGAAGAAGCCTATGGATCCACCTTCTGTTGAGAAACAGGAGTAGTGGGCTGTGTTTTGTTTATTGTGTATTTCATTTGTTACATTTCCTGGAATCTCAGTGCTCTTAATTTCCGGCTCGAATGTCGCTTGTAATACCCTGTACTCTTAGGCTATACCTCAATTTCACGCATCGATGATCGAAGACGACAAAGGAGATGCAGACCGCGCTGTCAACAGATCATAAGGCGAGATCAAATCATGAAGAGCTCGTGAAGGTTCCTATAAAATGTGGCGCGAGAAGTAACGATCATCGTGTGGCGGTGCATCGGTCAAGGTGCAGGCCACGCTCACTGACCCATGTAAAATTGTTCTAATGGGGCAAGAAAGCAACTTTCAGAGCCTTTGAATCGCTCTAGGACATGCGAACTCTATTTAGAAGCGATTACACATAATGTTAATGTCCCCGTATCAGTCATTCCCATTCAAGCGGTCTTATACGGATGGTACGGTTTGTGCAGTAGCCAATCTTTTTGTACAATAGATTAGGTACATTAAAAATTGCCGCTTAAACCTCGCTGGAAAACAAGCGACATTTAAACGGCCAAAAGCAGCGAGCAGAATCCCCCTCGAGAATAAGCGACAAATAAGCGACTGCTCGTCGCAAGCGCTCGCAGATTCTGGCTTACGGCCATGTCACGCTTGCATGATTCGCCAACCTGATTGGCTGGTCAGCCCTTCGCGAGTCGAAAACGTGATCAAATCACGGCTGCATCACGCTTAGTCATTCGTGACGCTTTCAGCGACGTTTCAGCGACCTTCAGCCACATTTGGGCGCTCAATAGCAGCGAAAAGTCGCTTCTTTTCCAGCGAGATTTAAGCGGCAGTTTTGAATGTACCTATTGAATTGAGATCGAAAGTAAATCAGCCTAATCAGTTGGTGCCTAATACAGAAGACCGATTAGATCAAGATAGATAGAAATGGATGGATTTTGTAAACTGTAATTATTGTTTTATTCTATTTTTTCTTGGCTTTTATGCAATCATTTCCTTGGTAAAGTAGAGCTAAGTCACTTTCGACCAACATCACGTGCTTGTGACTTCTTGTGACCAAGGACTTATCCTTCGGGAGCGCTGCACGAGAGTTGCATCCATCTATCGAGGGCGTTGCCGAATAGAGCGCGCTTCTTTCCTCTGGTACACTGCAAATCTATCTTCAATTGCTCCTCGCACTTGATCACAAATCGAGAAACAAGGTTTTGTGCAACGATGTTTTCCTCAAATAATCCTGTTCTCAGATTCCTAATTGTTTGCCTCAAATAATATCCTTTAGATTTGCAAACATAATTTGCGCTTTTGTCACGATTTTGTAACGGCGGGCACGTGATGTTGGTCGAAAGTGACTTAGCCCTACCTATGTATACTGTGCACTTTCAATTTGATCTAAACTTTATTTATTCGGACAAGATCAATTGCATACGGTGCTAGAAGTTGCACACGATGGATCATATCGTTAATTCCTTAGGGACACTTTTACATCTGCCACTGTGAGTGCTCATTGAGCTCGAATAACGCGAACTTGTTCATTTCAATAGCCATTCCATCGAACTTATTCCAGGAGATGGGAGCGAGCTGCTCGTGCAGCATTCACAAAACAACGATAAACTCACGCCTGGGCTCCATTCTCCATTTCTGCTGGTGGAGGGAAACCTTGGGGTCCCACAAAAGGTCCTGTACAAAGCATACATAGCGGCCGCTGGTCTCTTCACTCAGCTGCGCCGACATCGTCGTCGATCCCACGACAACCGGCTCACAGTGCAAGAGGTGGATGAGCTGAGGCTTGTATCAGTTGTCCTGCTACTCGCAAATCCTGCACATCAATCCGCGTTGAGTATCAGAAAGCAGCTCGTGCAGGAGAACTTGATCGATGCGGAGCATGAGCTCCGAACGACAGAGGCATTACTTACCCTTCGTGACGGCTCGAAGCAGTCCATTCTATGGCATCATCGCAGGTGGCTACTCCGGCGATTATTCCTCACGGTTATCGAGAGATTTCCGCCTCTAGCCGATGACGACTCGCTGCTCTATTACCAGATACCTGCCGATGCGCTTCGATCCGAGCTCAAAATTGCTTCCAGGGCAAGCGAGACGTACCATCGAAATTATTTTGCTTGGTTGCACCGATTCAAGGTACTCGAAGCTTTATCCTCGCTCGCACGATCATCTCCTTCTCGCGACTCCTACCGTCGGCTCCTCGCAGAGGAATATGCGGCTATCCAACAATGGGTAGAACGGCACGTCTCAGACTATACGGCTATGCAATATATGCGCAGCTTGTACACAGTCGCCCTCGAGGTCTTTCCACTAAACGTGTCCAGCGATGAGACCACTGCGAGATATCAATCGCGCCTCGCTGACCATCCCTCGTTGCTAGAGCACGCGCAATCTCTCGTCGAGTTATACCCCAACCACGAATCATTGTGGTTATATTTGCGGGCTGGGATACCTGCTACGCCGCCCCGGGACTATGCCACGGCCCTCGCCCGCAAACTCCTCGACCAGCATGCAGAAGATGGCGCCGAGTCGGAGGGCGTCCGCGCGCACGCACATCGATATCTTGCCTGGTTGGAACGTCAGGTGAGCGCGAGCATCTTGCGGTCTTTCTTTGTTCGTCCGACATGGATGCATGTTCTTTCCCGCCAGCATGACAAAGTCAGCGACAATGTCGTTTGTTGCGCTCCTGGAGATATGGGACTCAACGGATAGATGTGCCTTCAATTACAGTAGCGCTATCGCGAGCCTCACTGCGCGGAGCCGGTAACCTGGCACAAGGCCCTTGCGTTTTCGCAGGCATCAAACCTATACTGCACCTATGCAGGTGCCTAAGCGAAGTAAGTTAACAAATAGCATACCGGATTATGTACACGAGAGGCGAATTGTATGTACTTATACTTTCGGAGAGGGATGTAAAAACGCAAGTTGGTGGCATGCAATTGGATATACGACATAAGGGAACGCCACGGTGCATGTGAATAAGTCATGTTGTAATACAAACCTCGTCAATGCAGTCGTATGCGGGGAACAAATGTTCGTAAAGCTAGTATCCTGGGTCAGTCGTAACGACTATGACTCGGGTTCTGGTGCTGAGAGATGCCTAAGAACAAGGTGAATGATCTGAGGTAAACCGCGTTCGTTGACCAGCCGCTTACTGTCCCAAAACCTTGTTCATCTTGAACATGTCGATCTTATCGACGTTAAAGACTGCCTTGAGCTTCTCATCACAAAGAATTTCCTTCTTGTAATCAGGGTTCTGCAAGTTGTTACTCTTGATATAGTCCCATAACTGTTTCACGACTTGCGGTCGTGACAGCTTTTCCTGATGAATGACGGCAGCGAGAGGTTCGCTATGATGACACAAGGGTTAATAGTGTCAGCGGCCGAACGAAGAGAAATAGTGCATGAAGCCGACCTCAATACATATTCCTTAGTAAAGCCTCCGCCGCGCCGCTTCTTCTTGACCTCGCCCTCCTCGCCAGCACCCTCACCGTCCGAGTCCACTGTAGCTGCGCTTTTCGCCCCACGCTTGCCTCCTCGCTTCGCGCCGCCCTTTCCCCTCGTTCCCCTCGTACTTGTTGCTCTGGAGCTCCGAGAACGGCTGTTGATTTCCTCGGACAATTGTCGAGCCAACTCCTCATCCGTTAATGCCTTGTTCTTCCGCCCTTTCTTGGCCTTGGCTGGACGCGTCTCATCGTCATCTTCCTCCTCCCCCTCCTCCTCGCCATCATCAACGTCCATGTCTTCGACCTTTGCCCGCTTCCTCTTAGGCTTTCCGCTGCTGCCTGACTCCCCCTCGTCCGAGCCGCCGCGGCTCGCCTCGGCGCTCACTTGCTCATATATGTTTGCAATAAGTTCGTCGATCTTCTCTCTGTTTTCCTTTAAGGAATCAGCAGTCAAGGACGTGTCCACCTCCAGGAGTTGCTTGCGGACACGCCTCGCGCTAATGGTCGACAGGTCAATTCCTGGTGCAGTGAGGATCTCCCGGATTTGGGGCTCGAGTGCGTCGAGATTGATAGACATGGCTACGGATAACAAAGAGATACACGTTGGCGGTTTGGCGGGATGTAAAGGCTGGAAGGAATGAGGCGAGCCTGAACCTCCAATGTGGCTGCGTGATTGGCCCCGCGAAAAAGGGGAAACGACCACGTGACTGACGCGTTCACGCGTTTCGTGTAGAAACGCGCCTCCACCGGACCAGCAGTGTTGCGCGCGTATGGTCTCCCCAAAAGACGCGGTGAGTATGATGCTTGGAGTTTTCTCACTATTATCTGCAAGTCTTCGACAGACATGAGCTCTTGATAAATGAGGCTTATCTTCTGCGCGCGTTCAGCTTGTTGGCATTCGCGTTTATGAGACTCCTCCCTTCATATTTTGTACTCCTGCCGAGTCCTAGTAGACTTTGGCAAATTTCCAACGATCTGTGCGGGCCTATGATGACCAGACCAGAATAAACTTGAAGACATCAATTGCTGTCGGTTGGAACCAATTGCTTTCATATTGTGTTTTAAAAATGGTCCAGGGATGTTAATTTTCTATCGCTACTATCAGATACGGGGTTTTGCAAACTCATGCATTGTTCCCTTCGCTCTGCTTGAACCACCACAAGGATCGTTGTTATTTCACTCAGGCATTGTTGTAAATACATGGAGGAGTACCCATAATGAAGCTGGTGCCCATACACGAAGGACAGCCAGTGGTAGCGAGATGCCACATTCGAGGCCTCGCATTGCAGTACACTGCCAGAGCTTGGTCCCGAGTCTAACCTGAGTTCCCACGCCACGGGGTCACCCGGAGTCCCCGGATTGGGTTTAACCCACGTCCTCTTGGCCCCCCGCCCATCTGCCCCGATCCCGACGTCAGCTCGGCATAGGGAGTCGGGGAAAACCCAAAGCCCGCAAGCATGGGGCCGGCGCTGAAACTCCCTCAGGCCATGGATAGGGGCCACCCCACCCTTGGCTTGCATCTGCCCTTGTATATATTCACTCCTCTGCCCTCATTTTCTCGTCACTCTTATTCTTGTTATCCTGTGTGTTGCTCGTCCTATGCCGCCAGTCCCGTCCACAGTTGCACCCGAACCTGTGCAGAGCCTATTGGCCTCGAGATGTACGTATCCGAGTTCACACCAGCAGACACTGACACCCTTGAGGTCACAGTCATGTGACCTGGGTAACACATTGTGACTGCACATTTGCCAGCGTGAGTTGTCGTTTTTCTTCCTCAACTCCCTGCACCTGTGGCCGACTGGTTGTCGATATTCAAAGGTGCGGGACACTTTGAGGAGGTGAGTACATGATATTGACAAGACTGACAAGACTGACATATCACTGACAAGAGTGATGCACTAATCATATACTGACAATACTGACGTCCCAACCTACTGACATCCGAACTTACTGACTTACTGACATACTGACCTACTGACCTACTGACCTACTGACTTACTGACCACACTTGTATATATGTAGCTAGTAGCTATTGGTTTGCGCTGCTGTTGAATGTCTGTAGAGTACAGGATAATATATATATTATTTATTTGAATTATTTTATGGGAATTATGAGGTGCTCGCGGAATAGCAGCATTGTTCGGCCTGTCCACTGAACCTGGTGTGGCACAGGTCACCGGGTGCCAGGTTTTACCCAATGCCAGGCTGAATCAGAAAAGACCTGGTGGTGCCAATTCGGGGAAAAACCCAGTCCATCCTGGGTTGAGCATGCTGTTGGATGAACCCGGGTTGAACTCAATCTCAGTGCCGCCTGTGTAGTTCTGCAAATTCTATCATGCCTGGGTCACAGTGGCAAATATAAACTTCGCTCGGCAGACGTTGCAGGACTGCTGTCACAACTTGAGGTCAAGTGACAGGGGAAAACCTAAAAGCTGGGGGCGTCCGACTGGTTCTCACCGAAGCGATGGTGAGCGATGCTCAAACCTAAGGCTAGGGACAAGATAATATATTAGTTAGTGAAGTAAATAAAGGATACAAAGGAAGGCTTACTGACCTAGGGACAAGAGGTCGAAACTGAGGTCCCTAGGACAGCAGAGGCCAGCTTATATACAGGGGAAGTTTAGGGGAGGCTGTGCGCACTGGTCTGTGCACAGCTGGTCCATGTGCAGCATGCTGACGCGGCCCCGGGGGCTGGTGAGTCAGAGTGGCTGTGTCAGTGGAGCCTGAGCTGTGCCGTGCACTGCCACCCCATCTAATCTAATTGTACAGTAGATAACAACTTGTCCGTTTGAGCGTGTAGTACAGAGGTCGCGGGTTCGAGCCCGCGAAAAGGAAAAAAATTAAAAAACGGCTAGACGCCATACCAAGTCATGACAGGTGGTACGCACCCTTACTGTACCCTACGATACCTAGATAGCATATGTACATCGCCAACACTAAGGGAACAAACTCTTCAGTACCTGCACTTCAGTGGGCGGTACTTGTCCTCACGGATGCATGGACTAGGTTCCTGCTGCATACTAGCCAAAAGCAGTACTGGGCCCCACGTGAACTGCGAACCCTAGTGTCTCCTTGGGCGCCGTAGGTGTAAGCTAGTCTAGCACGGCCTTTCATAGTACGCGCACCTCCCCGTCCTTCCCCCACCCAACGTGGCTGCCTGTCAAGGCCAAGTTCACGCTTTCGACACTCAGGACCTCATCGACGTCTACATCCCAGACGGCCCTGAGACCATCATCCTCACCTGCAAGCAGCAGCCGTGCCCCAATCGGACACTCTGGTCGATCGAACAAGATTACCCACACTACAAAGCGATCAGAAGGGCCCAACATCTGCTCGGTCCCCGCAGCACCCATGCATCTCAATCTGCATCCCGACACTCCCGCGCTGTCTCCCCCAGCTCCTGCCTTCCCCAAACTGTCGCTGGTCCAAGTCAAGCGCAAGGAGATCTCCCTCCAGACCCTGCGCCAGAGCCTGAGCCTGAAGAGAGTGCGAGTGAAGAAGGAATCTTGGAGTCCGATGATACAATCTACGAAACCCTAACCCCTAACCTGGGTACGACCTAGGTGGACTAGAGGCGGGTTATTATCTTAGTGAGAGGGGAGTTAGCAGCAAGGTGTCCCGCGGTTCGAGTAAACACGAGAAACACCCTCGGAAAAGGCTACAAACGCTAGGGAAGGTACGAGGTGGCTCGATACGTCGTCGAAGCTACTCGGAGGCTGTGGGTGGTTAGTGGAGACGATTGAAGCTCGGCAGAGCTCTTCGATGTATCGTAGAGGGAAGGGACACGATTCGATGGGGTGGACTTAGCTAGGACGCGGTTCGCAGTTTCTTCGATAATAGTCGAAGTTGAAGGGTTCGTCGAGACGGTATCGACGAGTAAATGCAGTGGGCGAGGTTTCGAGGTTATGCAGTGAGGGACGAAGTGACGCAGTTGAAGGCTTAGACGCAGGGCGAACTCGACTTATGAGCTCTGAACTCGAGGGGGGAACCGGATCTTGTATTTTTGGAGAGAAGTACGACAGATTTTATACTACGCATAGGACGCTACGACTATCGAGAGTGGCACACTAGTACAAGGGGCTTTGCATTGTCCCGCACGAAGCTGCCTCACCGAGTGGCACGCATCAAGTCCATCGGTAGAGTGACGTCATGCCGAACGCGGAGATGAAGAGAAACATATGGCCACTTCGGACCGGTAGCCGTCGTCGAAGGCATGCCGCGAGGTTCGATACCTAATCGGGAAAGACCGGCTACTTCGGTGTGGCTTGGAGCGAAGCGCGCGCTTGGCCGAGCGGCGTCAAGTGGCCCTATTGTTCGCCAAATGCGGGAGATGTCCCGAGATCTATGCGCGAGGCATCGGGACGACCGTGCCGAGCTTCGAACAAGCATCGCGCACCGTCGAAGATGTCGAAGAGCGTTGAAGGCAAAATCGAACTGTTGGGTGACTGAGTCGAAGTGCCGGGTGGGATGCGACTGCCGAAAAGAGGTGTATTGGGGCCCAGAGGGGCTTGGCGCCTATCATCTCCTCCCTATTGAAATTTGGACCGCCCTCGGTCCTCCACGTGATGCGAGAAGCGCGATGGTCGTGAACAGATCAAAGCGGCATGACAACCCGTGTCGGTTTCGAACGCCACGTGGCCGGCGCTAAACACTGGTCGGAAAGGGGTTATAAGCAGGGTAGACTTAGCCTCATTTTCCCCAGCCCATCGTTCCTTCTTTGCTACCTCGTCGTCCTTCCTTGCACACCCTCTGCTTCCACGATGTCTTCTCGCTCTGCCACCCCTGCGTCGACTCCTTCGCTCGTCAACCGCCGCCTCTCCTCTCTGCTCGCGGTCCTCGAGGCTCCGCCGACCGCCGACGCCACGCTCGATGTGGTCGAAGAGTAGCTCTCCTATCGCAAGGCCCTGGGCGCCATCCGCGACGAGGAGACGGAGCTGCGCGTCGCCGCCGCCGTCAAGCAACTCGCCGAGCGGGCGTCGGAGTCCTGGGTCGAGTGGGCGCGCGGTGACTGGCCCGAGCTCGCGACCGCCATCGACGCCGAGGTCGAACGACGCGTCGAAGAGCAGAAGCGCCTCGCCGAGGAGGAAGCACGACGCGTCGAAGAGGCTGCAAAGCGTGCGAAGGCCGCCGAGGACCGTCGCCTCGAAGACGAACATCGTCGAAAGGACGAAGAGGACCGTCGCAGGCAGGCCAAAGACGAGCGTCGCGCACAAGAGGCTGCCGACGAGGAGTTGGCGCGGATCGCGGCCGCCGGAGGACTCCTCCCTGACCCCGCGCCTGCCGGTGTCGACAAGGGGAAAGGGCGCGTGAGGGTCGATGACGAGGTCACCGAGTTGTCGGATGACCCCTCGGTCGTAAGTCTTCTCTTCTCTGTCATCATTCGATCGCTAATCTCTCTTTCGTAGAAGACTCCGCGGACGCTCGAACGTCTGTTCGCGATGATGGAGGTCGATATGGCCGCCGCTGCGCTTTCGAAGCACCAGGCCGGACAGAAGGTACGTTCGACCCTCCGTCGAAGCGATTCGATGCTAACTCCTTGATAGTGTGATCGTTGCGCCGGCTACCGCTCGGCCCCGGTCGAGTGCGTGTGGGTCGAGAACGCTACGACCTGCGAGAGGTGCGCGCAGTTCCAACAGGGCTGCTACTTCGACAAGGTGTCTGTTCTTGGCAAGACAAAGAAAACGCGCAGCGGGGGATCAACCACAAAAAAGCGCAGTAAGTTGTTTCTTCTTGTTGTCCTAGGCTTGGGCTGACGACTTAGTAGTTCGGCCGACCTCTCCTGTGCCTTCGGCCGCGGACTCGAGTGGTTCGAAGAAGCGTCGCGTCGACGAGCCTCCGCGCCCCCTGCTTCGACTGCCTCTCGATGGGGCCGGCCGCCTTGGCCTTGAACAGGACGACCTCGATGCGCTCGACCTCGACGACGAATCTCGGGGGATAATTCGCGTCATCCGCGAGGAGCGCGCTCACATCGCTCGCCGTCGAGCGCTCCTCCACGACATGGACCTCGACCTCCAGAAGATGGAGAAGGCCGCGCTTGCAAAGGGCGGAATCGGTTTCGTGCGCGGGGCTGTCGACGATGAGTAGGCGATGGCGCGGGTCGTCCTGTATCGTAGTTGTCTTCTAGTCGTAGAACATTGCGTAGATGGTCGAATGGAAAATGCGGCCCTTGGCCTAGATGAAACCTAGCGGGAACTAAGAAATGAAAATGAAAATAAGTGTTCGAAGCCTGTCGTAACATGATCGAAGGTCATAGAAGGCAAAATAGTAACATTCATAGCGAAGGAAAATGGACTTAATGAAACTATAGGCTCAGTTTGTCATCACAGCCTAGGAGGACTCGTCTAAGGTGAGCCTCCGCGCAACGGTCGAATCGAAGCGTTCGTAGAACGTTGAACGATGTCGCGACTATCGAGTTGAATCGAAGGTATTCGTACAAGGGATGGTATGGAACGTAGGAGAAAATCAAACATATCGCGTAACGTGAGAGCAGGAATGGAGAGAAGAAAGTACGTATCGTGTTGTACAAGTAATAAAAGGGAAGATCCTCTATTCGTCGCGTTCTTCGGCTTCTTCGACTTCATCATCGTCGTCGTCGCCTAGAGAATTCGATAGTTCGAGTTCTCGAAGACGCTCGGTCGAGACATCTTCGAGATCTTCGGGAATTGGTATGGATTTGCGCGCGAAGTACGGAATGACACGGAATGCTGCGATGGGTCGATCGAGGACTGTACCGTCGAGTTCGCACACGATGTACGCGCCGCCCTTGTTGCGCGAGA
>NW_020169839.1:1144816-1150764 GCF_002117355.1 Postia placenta MAD-698-R-SB12 | reverse complement strand
TCGACGAGACCGTTCGCGCTCGAATTGTACCCACTGATTCGAATATGGTTGATGTGGTACTTCCTCGAAAGGTAATCGGCCGCCTTGATGAACGCCGTACCGTTGTCGGTGACGATCTCGCTGAGCGCGCCCCATCGACAGAGGATGTCTTCGAAGATCCAGTCGGCAAGGGCCTTTGCTGTCTCTTTTCGAAGCATTCGAAACTCCGGGTAAGTCGTGAGCGAGCATCTACCTTGGACCAAGTACTTGTATCCGCCCGAGGCCGGCATGTGCATTGTGTCGATGTGAATTTTCGCGAAGATGGGGGCTGGTACTGCGACGGTCGGAGGAATGAGGATTTGACGCACTTGTCGAGACTGGCAGATATGGCACGATCGAACGAACCAGGCGATGTCGGCGTAGTGGAACGGCCACCAGAATCGCTCATTGACGAAGGCTCGGGTTGCGTAGATTCCTCGATGCGTGGTGCGGTCGTGGCATTCTCGAAGTATTCGAAGGCGATCACCGGGCTTGATGACTAGCTTGTGTGCTCCGTGACTGTTCTTGCGCCAGAGGGTGTCGTTGTCGAGGAAGAATTGCATGCAGTACTTGATGAATCCTTCGTAAACGCTTTCGGAGATGTCGTCAGGCTTTGCTAACGTTCGATGAAATTCGAGCACGTCGTCGAGCTTCGCGTCAGCGAGTTGCGCTTGCTCCGATCGAGGCACTAGCTCATAGCTATCCTCCTCCCTATTGAAATCTGAGCCGTCCTCGGCTCTGTCACTGGTGAAGACGGCAAGCGAAGGGACCGGTGGGAGGGGCTGAATCTGGTGAACGAAAGAATGCATCTGGTCGATCCAATCGTCGAACTCTTCGTCGACCTCGCCCTCGATGACATCACCGGGTTGAGCGGTGCGGCGAGAGAGACCGTCGGGGCCGTGCATTGTACCGGGGACGTGGACCAGCGTGAAATGGAATGTGAGAATCGAGACAATCCACCGGTTAATACTCGCGCTTGGGGCTATGTCCGGATTCTTCAGCATACCCTTGATGTACCGAGCATTGACTTCGACGATGAGGTTCCGAACGCCGATCACGTAGAGTCGAAGGGATCGTAGTGCGCGGAATAGGCCGTAGATCTCGAGCTTCGGCTGTGAAAACCTTCGTTCACGATCGTAGAGCGTGATCGAGCCGAACCTATTGTAGTAACGGACTCGCGTGTTGGCTTCGTCGCACTGGCAGAGGTGATATCCGACGGCAATGAACGACGTGTCGACTGCGAGAATGACGGGAGAGGGGGAATCATAATTGATGGCTCGGAGTGTGGGGGATGAGAGTAGCGCGTCCTTGAGGTCTTCCTGCGCCGCGATTTGCTCCGGACCGAACTCGAACTCGACGTCCTTCCTCGTGAGGCGTACGAGCGCGTCGGCGCGGTGAGCGAAATTACGGATGAAGATTCGAACGACGCCGATGGTTCCGAGGAACGCTCGAACGTCGGATAGAGTAGCGCAGGGACCCCAGTTGCGTATCGAAGCGACGCGAGAGTCGTCGGGAAGGCGTCCTTGAGGAGTGCAGCGATGTCCGATCACCATGAATTCTCGAGCGATGAGGATACTTTTTACTCCAGAAAAGGTACCTCCGGCGTAGCGCATTCGAGTGACGACGCGGTTCATGTTCTCGAAATGCTCCCATACGAAGCGTCGAATGCCGGGGTTCGAAGGGAGTCGTTCGTCGTCGTAGTCGGATTCGGGACCTTTGACGGGCACATCGTCGACGTAGGGCACCGTAACGTGCGGGATCTCGGGCTGGAGGATGTAGGTGACGTTGTCGTGAAAGATCGGGACTGAGTTCGTCCAACCCATCGGGAGCGTTACTAGGCGCATGGCTCCGTAGGGTGTCTGGAACGTCGTTAGATCTCTCGAAGACTCGGCAATGAGTCGTTCGTCGTAGCCGACGTAGAGGTCGAGCATGCCGCCGCATGGTCTTCCTCCGAATTGTTCTGCAAGATATTCAGGCGTCGGCGGTACACCGGAATGTTGGATCGTGACTGCATTGAGGGGCTCGAGGGAATGGACGAGTCGAAGAGATTTACCGTCCTTCTTGACGACACAGAACCACCGCGATCGATACGACGAGTTCGACGGTTCGTAGACTCCGGCGGCGATCTTTCGCTTGATCACCGCGCAGACTTCGTTGTAGATCCCGGGCGGAATGGGGATATTCTTCTGCACCCAGGGCGTGTGAGGAATCACGGGAAAATCGACGGGGGGGAAGTACTCGGGCTTGAAGCATCCGCGCTCGTCGTCGGTCCATGCGAAAGCTTCGTTGTGCAGGCACATGAAGTGGTGGAGGACTCGACGTTCGTCGGGAAGTAGAAAGTCGCCGTCGTGAAGCTTCTCGGTCGTTTCGAAGCGTTCGAGGGTGTACCGACCGGTAGGTTTGAATGGTGGGGGGTCAGTCGAAAGCTTAGGCATGATGGATAGAGGATCGCCCTTGATGTCTCGAAGTATTCAAAATTGTTCGGGGACGGCACCAAGGACGGGTCGGGTTTTGAGAGTGACAGGCTTGTACTTTTTCTTCGTCGCGGCGAGTATCTTGTGCGTTGAAGGGGTAGAAGTCGATGTCGTCGAAGGAAAGGGGAGAATCGAGTTGGAGAACTGTGAGATGGACTTCGTCGGAGGGGGAGCTGAGGGAGTCGAAGCAAACAGAGCTGAAAACAGAAGAGTCGAAGCCCACGTCGAAGTGTTCGACGGAGCGGCATTAGAAGCTGTAGTGTCCGAAGCGTAAAGAGACTGCAAATATGATGAAACAGAGGTGCATGCGGAGAGATACAGCGACGAAACAGCGTTCGGAGTCGAGGAATCAATAGGAGCGACGAAGGAAATACTCGGGTTTACCCCATCGTAGTCGATGACTAGCGCGGCTTCTCCTTGATCATGGGGAATCAATTCCTCGAAGCTAGAAAATGCGATTTGCGACACCCGACAGGATGCTGCCGGCTTCGCGATCTTCCTCGCGCGTACGTCGGAATCGTGACGGTTTCACCGGTGTTCGGACAGAGGATCGTAATGGTCTGGTTCTCGTCGGTGAAGTTCTTGACGACGCTCTGCGTGAGCACGTCGAAGGGTCGGCCGAGGAGGATGTCGTATGCTGCGTTTCGAATGACGTGAGCCTGGAGATACAATACGATCTCACCGATGCGGAAGGGAACATTTCGAATGAGTCCCAGCGATCGGTCCACCTCGCCGTTCGCCGATTGCATGTTCAGCTGGATAGTAGGATCGAAGAGGAGGTTGAGGCCGAGACAGACCTCTTCCGACATGGTGACGATCTGCGACCCTGGGTCGACGATGCATTCGATCTGCTCTTTGTTGTCGATCAACGCGATGATCAAACGAATCGCGTTCGAATCGCGGGCGACAGTGAATTCCGTGGGGTGCTCGCCGTGAGGGATATGCTTCAGATATGTTTCATAGGGGTCGGGGACGATTGTAGCACCGGGTTCCAACGTTGCACCCGAACACGAGAGCTGGTTGACGGCCGCGACCTCGTCGGCGCCGATTTCTACGATGTGAGCCGACGCGACGGGTTCCGTCGAGACTCGCTTAGGGGTGACGGCGTCGCGGTACTTGTTTCGAACGTCGGGCGCGATCGACAGCAACTCTTCTGGGGTCAGCGTGACAAACTGCGACTTCATCGAACGCTGGAAGATTTCTTCAGCGAGCTTCGGCTGGACAACGGGGACGATGGTCTTGTATGCTGGCTCCTTGCCCTTGTCGTTCGAGGGCTTCGGCGGAGTTGCGAAGTTTCGAACGTTCGGCGGGGCGTAGGTTGCGTCACGAGCGTTTGCGAAGGGGTGTACTGGTGGTGCTGGGGGAGCGGACGTAGTAATAGGATGAGACGTGGATTGTGTAGGCGGCGAAGGCGGTGCGGGTGCTGCTGCTGGTATCGTCGGAGGCGGGGCCGTGCTTGTCGAAGTGCTCGGGGGCGCCGCCACTCCTTTCGATGTACCAGATCCCGAGGCTTCCGCGCTCTTCGGGACGGCTGTCGTCGTAGGCTTCTTCCGCTGTAGAATCTCGACGCCGTCGAAGACCTCCCTTCGCTTCCGAAGCTGAAGGAGTTCTCGCTCGAGCGCCTCGATCCTGCTGCTGGTGTTGAGCGTGAATGTTTGCATAGTCGAGCGATCGTCGATCTCGAAGAGCATCGTTGGAGCGGCGGGTGCTGCGGGATTTCTTCTATGCCACTCGTAGATTCGATCTCGTATTGTGAGACCAGGGATAGTGCGGGGGCAGAAACTTCCGTTCGGAAGGACGATCTTGCCTTCGGTGTTCCGTTTGCACTTGCCGTCCCGAATGTCGATCTCCGCGAACTCGCAGGTGCCTACCCTGCAGCCACGATTGCCGCAGTAGTGGCACGTCTGTTCAACTCCGCTGTTCTCGTGGATGTGGACGGCAGCTTGTTGTCTCGGTGCGGGGGCGTGGTTGTGCGTAGCGTGTGTCGTCGGCTGAATAAGCGTCGCAATCGTCCTCGACAGGCTTTCGATGATCATCGAGATGTCTTCGGTCTTGATCATCCCGGGGGGCACCGTTGTCGAAGTGTTCGACGTCGAAGCGGTAGCTTGGTTCACCGCTGTCGTAGGTGTGCTCGATGTACCGTGTAAGATGAACGTAGCCGCCGCGTGAATTTCTGCCATGGTGTATGGGTCGTCGGCGTAGTGATCGGGGTGCTTGAGATGCAGTCGGGTCTCGAGCCGTGTGAGCAACGCTGGCTGGAATCCTCGAAGGAATGCGCGACTTTGCTCGATAGTGGAGAGTCGGTGCTGTGCGATGAGATGTTTCGTAATGGCCATGAAGTCGCGGTAATAGCAGCCTAGATCTGCCGCATTGTGAATCCCGATACGAGCGCGTTCCCCAATGAGCTGATCCATGTCCGCCAGCGACCACTTTCTTGTATCGTCGGCACCAGGATAGAGTGCTCGTACGTCGGCTTTCCAGTCGTTGTAGCTCTTGGCTACGTCGATGAAGGACTCGATGGTTTCCCATAAGTCGGCGACATCGATCGATGGATACCGAACGGCCCACTGTTTCTTGGCTGCGTCGTCGGTAATCTGACACTGGGTGAACAACACTTCGAGGTCCTGGAAGTAACGCCGAAGCGAACGGACTTCCGACGGGTCGAAGCTCTGTGCCGTTGAATGACCGCGCGGGGGCATCAATGGTGTGTTCGCGTTCTGACTCATGTTCGTAGTGTTAGAGGGAGCTGGGCTTGAGGAGGACGCGGTAGTAGTCGAAGGATTCGTAGGTGCAGGCGGTGCGGGGTTGGAGTTCGAAGCTGCGTTCGAAGGTGCCAATGGTGGTGGAGGTGCCAGGTCGGATGTAGGTATGACTGAAAGTCGCGAAGAGTGATACAACGGTCTATACTCCTATACTGATGCCTGACTCGTAGACAACGAGCGAGGACTTATGGACAGTACGTCGTCCTGAAGATCGAGCGAGGAAGTCGAGAATGACCACTACCCCAAGCGAAGAGGAGCAGAGACTTGAATGAATAACCAGGTCGAACTTAGGGTTCGACCGACTAATGGTACAACTACTTATACAAGTACCGACTGCGCACGGACCATCGTGTCTATGTGGTCGTGTTAGTGAAGAAAGAAACGTAGTGGTACGATACCAGGCACGAAGTGCGCACGGACCCCATTATGTAAGCTACATAATGTTCAACCTGCGGGTGAGCGCTAAGACAGGTGCCAGTATGGGCGCTAGTAATACAAGGAATGGAACAGAAAGATAAATGTTTCATTACCCCCCTGCCAGAGTCGAAGTCCCATTCGACTACTTACTGCTCACCATCTCCATACAATTCCCAATCTACGCCGTCGTCCTCCTCTTCGTCAAACCACTCCTTGCGCGCGTTTCTCCCCACGTTCATCCATTCCTCGCCAGAGAGGTGCTTCTGATGCGGCCAGG
>NW_020169839.1:1133747-1142861 GCF_002117355.1 Postia placenta MAD-698-R-SB12 | reverse complement strand
GCGCGGAGCCCTAGTGCTCATACGCAACACGAAGATCGAGAAGTCCCTCAACCGCAAGATGCGCCCGCGATATCTAGGCCCCCTCATCGTTGTCTCGCGCAACAAGGGCGGCGCGTACATCGTGTGCGAACTCGACGGTACAGTCCTCGATCGACCCATCGCAGCATTCCGTGTCATTCCGTACTTCGCGCGCAAATCCATACCAATTCCCGAAGATCTCGAAGATGTCTCGACCGAGCGTCTTCGAGAACTCGAACTATCGAATTCTCTAGGCGACGACGACGATGATGAAGTCGAAGAAGCCGAAGAACGCGACGAATAGAGGATCTTCCCTTTTATTACTTGTACAACACGATACGTACTTTCTTCTCTCCATTCCTGCTCTCACGTTACGCGATATGTTTGATTTTCTCCTACGTTCCATACCATCCCTTGTACGAATACCTTCGATTCAACTCGATAGTCGCGACATCGTTCAACGTTCTACGAACGCTTCGATTCGACCGTTGCGCGGAGGCTCACCTTAGACGAGTCCTCCTAGGCTGTGATGACAAACTGAGCCTATATTTTCATTAAGTCCATTTTCCCTTGCTACGAACATTTCTATTTTTCCTTCTATGTCCTTCGAACATATTACGACTTGCTTTGAACACACTTATTTTCATTTCCTTTTCTCTTAGTTCCCGCTAGGTTTCGTCTAGGCCAAGGGCCACATTTTCCATTCGACCATCTACGCAATGTTCTACGACATGAAGACAACTACGATACAAGACGACCCGCGCCATCGCCTACTCATCGTCGACAGCCCCGCGCACAAAACCGATTCCTCCCTTCGCAAGCGCGGCCTTCTCCATCTTCTGGAGGTCGAGGTCCATGTCGTGGAGGAGCGCTCGACGGCGAGCGATGTGAGCGCGCTCCTCGCGGATGACGCGAATTATCCCCCGAGATTCGTCGTCGAGGTCGAGCGCATCGAGGTCGTCCTGTTCAAGGCCAAGGCGGCCGGCCCCATCGAGAGGCAGTCGAAGCAGGGGGCGCGGAGGCTCGTCGACGCGACGCTTCTTCGAACCACTCGATTCCGCGACCGAAGGCACAGGAGAAGTCGGCTGAACTACTAGGTCGTCAGCGAAAGCCTAGGACAACCAGAAGAAACAACTTACTGCGTTTTTTGGTGGTTGATCCCCCGCCGCGCGTCTTCTTTGTCTTGCCCAGGACAGACACCTTGTCGAAGTAGCAGCCCTGTTGGAACTGCGCGCACCTCTCGCAGGTCGTAGCGTTCTCGACCCACACGCACTCGACCGGGGCCGAGCGGTAGCCGGCGCAACGATCGCACTATCAAGGCGTTAGCTTCGAACCGCTTCGACGGAGCATCGAACGTACCTTTTGTCCAGCCTGGCGCTTCACAATCGCAGCGGCGGCCATGTCGACCTCTGTCATCGCGAACGGACGTTCGACCGTCCGAGGAGTCTTCTACGAAAGAGAGATTAGTCATCGAACAACGATAGAGAAAAGAAGACTTACGACCGAAGGGTCATCCGACAACTCAGTGACCTCGTCATCGACCCTCGCGCGCCCTTTCCCCTTGTCGACACCGGCAGTCGCAGGGTCGGGGAGGAGTCCTTCGGCGGCCGCGATCCGCGCCAACTCCTCGTCGGCAGCCTCTTGTGCGCGACGCTCGTCTTTGGCCTGCCTGAGACGGTCCTCTTCGTCCTTTCGACGCCGTTCGTCTTCGAGGCGACGGTCCTCGGCGGCCTTCACACGCTTCGCGGCCTCTTCGACGCGTCGTGCTTCCTCTTCGGCGAGGCGCTTCTGCTCTTCGACGCGTCGTTCGACCTCGGTGTCGATGGCGGTCGCGAGCTCGGGCCAGTCACCGCGCGCCCACTCGACCCAGGACTCCGACGCCCGCTCGGCGAGTTGCTTGACGGCGGCGGCGACGCGCAGCTCCGTCTCCTCGTCGCGGATGGCGCCCAAGGCCTTGCGATAGGCAAGCTGTTCGAAAACAAAGGGTTAGTTGGGTTATGCAGATTTACGAGCGACTTACGACGAGCGGCGACAAGTCTTGCGCCCACTCTTCGACCACATCGAGCGCGGCGTCGGCGGTCGGCGGAGCCTCGAGGACCACGAGCAGAGAGGAGAGACGGCGGTTGACGAGCGAAGGCGTCGACACAGGGGTGGCGGAGCGAGAAGACATCGTAGGAGCAGGAAGCGTGCGAAGAAGGACGACGAGGTAGCGACGAAGGAACGATGGGATGGGGAAAATGAGGCTAAGTCTACCCTGCTTATAACCCCTTTCCGACCAGCGTTTGGCGCCGGCCACGTGGCGTTCGAGACCTACACGGGTTGTCAAGCCGCTTCGATCCGTTCACGACCATCGCGCTTCTCGCATCACGTGGAGGACCGAGGACGGTCCAAATTTCAATAGGGAGGAGATGATAGGCGCCAGGCCCCTCTGGGCCCCGATTCACCTCTTTTCGGCAGTCGCATCCCGCCCGTCACTTCGACTCAGTCTCACAACACTTCGATTTCGCCTTCGACGCTCTTCGACATCCTCGACGGTGCGCGACACTTACTCGAAGCTCGGCACGGTCGTCCCGATGCCTCGCGTGTAGATCCCGGGACATCTTCCGCATTCGGCGAACAATAGGGCCACTTGACGCCGCTCGGCCAAGCGCGCGCTTCGCTCCAAGCCACACCGAAGTAGCCGGTCTTTCCCAATTAGGTATCGAACCTCGCGGCATGCCTTCGACGACGGCTACCGGTCCGAAGTGGCCATATGTTTCTCTTCATCTCCGCGTTCGGCATGACGTCACTCTACCGATGGACTTGATGCGTGCCACTCGGTGAGGCAGCTTCTTGAGGAACAATGCAAAGCCCCTTGTACCAGTGTGCCACTTTCGATAGTCGTAGCGTCCTGTGTAGTATAAAATCTGTCGTACTTCTCTCTAAAAAAAGAAGATCCGGTTCCCCCCTCGAGTTCAGAGCTCATAAGTCGAGTTCGCCCCGCGTCTAAGCCTTAAACTGCGTCACTTCGTCCCTCACTGCGTAACCTCGAAACCTCGTCCACTGCGTTTACTCGTCGATACCGTCTCGACAAACCCTTTGACTTCGACTATTGTCGAAGAAACTGCGAACCGCGCCCTAGCTAAGTCCACCTTTCGAGTCGTGTCCCTTCCTTCTACGATACATCGAAGAGCTCTGCCGAGCTTCGATCGTCTCCACTAACCATCCACAGCCTCCGAGTAGCTTCCCCATTGTTTGAAGCCTTTTCCGAAGGCGCTTCTCGTGTTCACTCGAACCACGGGACACCTTGCTGCTAACTCCCCTCTCACTAAGACTATAATCCGTCTCTCTAGTCCCTTTAGGTCGCACCCAGGTTAGGGGTTAGGGTTTCGTAGGTCGTATCACCGCATGTGCTTCTTCGCGGATGTTTTGCAAGTCCTTGAGGCGATAAGCTGCTTGGGGCGTGTTTGATCCGGGGTGTGCAGTGGGTATTCCACAAGGTTCGTATCCCATCATGAGTTTCAACGGGGACGCCTTCGTCGTGGAGTGCTCGCGGGAGTTGTGAGCAAATTGCGCAGTGTGAAGATGGTCAGCCCACTTATCCGGGTCATTGGCAGTGAAGCAGCGGAGGTAGATCTCCAGTTCTTGGTTCACTTGTTCTGTCTCGCCGTCGGTTTGCGGGTGGAATGCTGTACTCATGGCTGATTGGACCCCAGTCATTTTGCAAAGTTCCTGGAAGACTTTGGACGCAAATTGCGGTCCTCGGTCACTGATGATCTTGTCTGGGAGTCCAAACCACTTGTAGACCTCTCGGTACATTGCATCTGCCGTCCCAAGAGCGTCAATTGTTTTGTTGCATGGGATGAAAATTACCCCCTTCGTAAGGTCGTGGTCCACTATGACCAAAATGGAATCGAAGCCATTGGACGGTGGCAAGTCGGTAATGTAATTGCACGAGAATGTGCTGAAGGGCTTGGCATTTGCGCGGGGTCGAATGGGGGTGATGGGCGGTTGGGCTGGATGCGTGTTAACCTTCATTTGTTGGCAGATGCCACAGCCATTAACATAGCGAGCAACAAACTGGGCCATGCTCGGCCACCAGTAGTCACGGCGCAAGCCGAGGAGGGTTTTCTGAACACCGGGGTGTCCTGCAGAGGGGAGGTCGTGATAGTGGGAGACAAGACGCTTGCGAAGAGACTCATCTGGGGGTACATAGACCCGATCCTGGTATAGGAGGAGGTCATCATCGATGGACCAGTCTGTTCCAGTGCGTGGTGTTCCCCCAGTGCGCGCTGCAGTGAGTCCTTCCGTCATTATTGGGTCGTCTTTGAAAGAAAGGATGGTGTCGCGGGTGTCGATGTCGATGGCAGCGACCCATACTTCCGGTGGGAGCATAACAACGTCGGTGTTGTCATTTGAGCCATCGTCATGGTCGGGTCGGTGGGAGAGAGCGTCGCTCTGCACCATTTGGGTACCAGGAACGTGCACCAGGCGGAAGTCAAACTCGGTCAGTTTACTCGCCCAGCGTGCTTGTCGTCGGTTCATGTCTTTGGCCTGCTTCCAGTATGTGAGATTCTTGTGGTCGCTGAGAATCGTTACTGGGTATGGGCTGCCAATGAGGTAGTGTCTCCACTCATCTAGTGCGCGGATGACCGCATATAACTCCCTGTCATAGATGTCGTAGTTTCTTTCTGCCGCATTGAAGCTTTGAGAGAGGTATCCGCAAGGATGCCAGTCGCCGTTGTCATCGCGTTGGCGTAGCACCGCTCCGGTGGCAAACTTTGAGGCATCGGTTTCGATAGTGAAGGGTCGGTCAGGATCCGGCATGCGTAGTACCAGTTCCTCTAGGAACACCTTTTTGAGGGTCTCAAAGGCTTTCTGTTGGTCAGATCCCCAGGTCCAGGCAACGTCCTTCCGGGTGAGAGCAACCAGCGGTTGCGCTTTGTCCGAGAAGCCTTTGATAAACCGGCGGTAAAAGTTTCCAAATCCAACGAAGGCGCGTACTTGCCTGAGGTTGGACGGCACCGGCCAATCTGCAATGCCAGCTAGTTTGACGGGGTCCATTGCGATTTCTCCTGGGCGGATGATCATGCCGAGGAATTCGACTTCGGTGACGTCGAAGGCACATTTCTCCGGTTTGAGGTAGAGGTTGTGTTGTCGAAGTTGTTCGATAACACGTCGTGTTCGTTCTTCGTGTTCTGTCTTGTCCTGGGAAAAGATCAGGATGTCGTCCATGTAAATGCAAAGCCAGCCTTCTTGAAGCATGTCTGCGAATATTGTGTTCATCATTCGCTGGAACGTAGCGGGAGAATTACACAGCCCAAAGAACATCACTGTTGGTTCGTATAGCTGCGGCGGTTTGCCATCAGTTCCGGGTACGATGAACGCTGCCTTCCATTCATCCCCTTTCTTGATTCGAACATTGTTGTATCCGGCGCGGAGGTCCATCTTCGTGAACATCTTGGCGTGCTTCAACTTGTCCAGGAGGTCAGATATAAGCGGGAGCGGGTATCGATCCTTGACCGTGTTCTCATTGAGCAGCCGGTAGTCTTGACAGGGACGTAGTGAACCGTCCTTTTTACCAACAAAGAAGAATGGACTCGCCAACGGGGATTTCGAAGGGCGAATGTACCCTTTACTCAGGTTCTCCTCGAGGAACTTGTCGAGTTCCTTTCGTTGCTGCGGGTTGAGCGGATAGACCTGTTGCTTCATGTCCGCGAAGCCCTCCTTGAGGTTGATTTCGTGGTCATATTCGGTGTGGTCTGGAAGTCGCGCAGCCGTGGCTTTGTCGAAGACGGGGAGGAGATCGTGTAGGTAGGATGATACCATCTGTGGTAGCGTTTTTTCTGTCTTGCCTTGGGCGTTCGATGCTGCCAGTTCGGTGGAAGTGGTGATGCGCCTAATGCCGTGGTGGATTTTCCAGATCATACTGTTGTGAAGTTGTTTGTAGCCAGATGAAAGTTCAGGGAGTTGCTCCTTGAGCGGAGCGTCCCTTACGGCCAGGGGTTCCTGTTTCTCGTACTTGGTGATCATCGGCGCTCCAGATAAGTAGGAAATGATGAACTCATCATCGTCGATGTCCTCCGCTTGTTCCTCGATGGACGCAATACCCGTTGACCCAAACCCATCCTCCCCGCGTTCAGTTTCGTCAATGCAGTCGGTTATAGTTACTGGTGGGGTGCTTATCCTTTCAAGGATAAGCTGAGCGACTCGGTCGCCGACTTTGACGGTGAATGGGAGGTCAGAGTTGTTGACCAGTAGGACTGAGACCTTGCCTCGGTAATCAGAGTCGATTACTCCAGCAGCGACATCGATTTCCTTTAGTGCTAGGCCGGATCGAGGTGCGATTCTTCCGTAGTGTCCTTCGGGGATAGCCATGGTAAGATCGGTGCCGACCAGGCCTCGTCGTCGGGCAGGGATGATGAGTTGATGCGCAGCAGAGATGTCATATCCTGCTGCGCCGCTAGTTTTTCGTTCGGGGAGGGTTGCGTGTTCCGAGGTGGGGATGACGACGAATTCATCCTTCGTTGGTTCTGGGAGTGGGGTAGTTACGGCCTTCTTTAGTTCTAGCCGGGCCACTCGCCTTTGGTACAGGTCCATCTTCCAGGCCCTTGTCTCGTCTTTCGTCCACCGGTGGTTTAGCTCAACTCATCCGGTTTTCCAGTCTATCTTGGGGTTTTCGAGCTTGAGCCAGGTATGGCCGAAGATGACGTCTTCCTTGCCGATGCTGGCGATGTAGGCTTTGACGAATTGGGGTTCTCCGCTTATCTTGTAGGATAAGAGAGCTCTTCGCGTGATGAGTGCTTCTTTGTTCGGTGTTCCATCCACGTTGAAGACGGGGATGGGTCAGGGAAGAGGTTCTGTCCGAAGTCGATGTTCTCGGACGAATCTCGGGCTGATGAAGATTCCAGTTGCGCCGCTATCGATGAAAGTGCGCGCCTCGACGTCTTTTCGTCCCACAGTAATCGGAATGTGCAGAGCGCGTTCATTTCAGACTACTAGAATTACACAGGACAGTGAAACGGATACGGGCAGTGGTTGCGTCGGCTCACCCTGCCCCTTCAAAAATCCTCCATCGTAAGTTCTTTGTACAGCTCCCGCTTCTCGTCAGCGGAGAGTGCTTTGATTCTGGCACGGAAGTCGTCCTTCCCAGATCTTCCCTGGTTCGGCCTTCCACCCCCTTGTCGTGCGGCCGCTTTCTTGCGGCAATCCTTGGCGCTGTGGCCCTTGATGTGGCAGTAGAAGCACAGGTTTCCGTCCCTGTGGAGCTTCCGATCAGCCTCATTGAGAACGGCTCCTAGTTCCCACTTCCTTCCTCCCGATGTGGAGGCAAAGGTTGCCACGACTGCAGCGGCGTCAATATCCATTGGCTCGCCATAGTCCCTGGTGTCTGTGACGGTGAGGGCCCCTTGTTCGGCGGCGTCGGCGTTTCGGACTTCGTCGTACCAGGCTTTCATGGTGCTGGGTCGGTCTCTAGTGACCCTGGTTGCAAGAGAGACATAGAGTTCCTTCGGAAGTCCCTTGACGAAGTTGGCATGGAGAGTGTGGTAGTCGTTCTTGGTGCGGTTGACGCCATTGACTTCGGCGTCCTTGAGCTGGGCTTTCGACGCTAGCTGCTCGAAGCGGGTGACGTAGTTTCTGAGGGAGAGTGCCATCTTCTTGTTCTTCTGTCGTTTGGGCAGCTTCATCAGGATTTGGTGCGCCTTGATTCGTGTTCCGTGCTCAGGAAACGCTTCCTCAAGGGCGGTGGCGAAGGCTGCCCAATCGGGATAGACCTGGACTCCCCCTGCCGACTTCTCGTAGTATGCGTCTGCCCACGTCTTCCCTAGGTCCTTCCTCATTAATGCTACCATGAAGGCGATCTTTGCTTCATCGCTAAGTCTGGTGTTGTTGGTGGCGACGAAGTAGGAGAGGACGCATTGGATGAAGTGTCTGAGGTCCTCCGCCTTTCCGCTGAAAGGTTCGGGAGCGGGGATGTCAAGGCGAAGGGGTCGTTTGGCAGTTGACTGTTGGGATTGGTATGCTGCGAGGGTGACAGCGATGCGCTGATCGATGTCTGCTTGAGTGAATGTTGCCATAGGGACTTCAACCGGTGCGTTGGTTGGTGCAGGTGGAGCTGGTGGTAGTTCTGGAGCCTCGATGGGAACATACTGAACGTCCGGGAGCTCGAACGGTTGTTCGTTAACAGGTGACTGTAGGTTCTCTGTTGTTTGTGCTGGTTCGACGTTGATTCGTAGGGTGGCGAATACGTCTTCTGGGTGAGCAGGAGGGTGTCTCTGGTAATAGCTGACAAGCTGTTGATGGGCGATGATCTGCGGGTTGGAGCCTTCTGCGCGAACCCAGGAGCCGCCTCGAGGATAGATGGGAGTCCTTCTTGTGGTGGTGACAAAGCAACGGTCTGCTCGGTCGTACTGGAGAAGGGGAGATCCTGCGAGGGCTGGTAGTCCCAAGGGAACCGGGTTTACTGCGTTGTTCGACGTGATGGTGGATGAGTTGTTCGACTAGGTGAAACTAGGAACGTAGCTTAGAAAGTTCGACCTTTTGATACAACGGTCTATACTCCTATACTGATGCCTGACTCGTAGACAACAAGTGAGGACTTATGGACAGTACGTCATCCTGAAGATCGAGCGAGGAAGTCGAGAATGACCACTACCCCAAGCGAAGAGGAGCAGAGACTTGAATGAATAACCAGGTCGAACTTAGGGTTCGACCGACTAATGGTACAACTACTTATACAAGTACCGACTGCGCACGGACCATCGTGTCTATGTGGTCGTGTTAGTGAAGAAAGAAACGTAGTGGTACGATACCAGGCACGAAGTGCGCACGGACCCCATTATGTAAGCTACATAATGTTCAACCTGCGGGTGAGCGCTAAGACAGGTGCCAGTATGGGCGCTAGTAATACAAGGAATGGAACAGAAAGATAAATGTTTCAAAGAGGATGCGATAGATGGCTGAGCGTGGGCGCGAAAAGACGGAGTCGGAAGTACAAGATTCGAAGTAGATGGGATGGGATCCTCGGGTTCGGGCGAAGAACCGGATTGGTCGAAAAGATCAGGAGTCGAAGTGGCGTAGTCGGAAGTAGTGAGGCCTAGAAGCTCGGGGGACGAA
>NW_020169839.1:1080994-1133175 GCF_002117355.1 Postia placenta MAD-698-R-SB12 | reverse complement strand
GTTTTCGCCGGCGCTGCGACTAGCAGCCTCACGCGCTTGCGAGCGGGTGAGTACTGGAGACATTTTCGGAAACCCGAAAGCGGCGAATTCTTGCCTGAGATCCCCTCGCAGTGGGCTCCAGAAATGATACGATCTACGAAACCCTAACCCCTAACCTGGGTACGACCTAGGTGGACTAGAGGCGGGTTATTATCTTAGTGAGAGGGGAGTTAGCAGCAAGGTGTCCCGCGGTTCGAGTAAACACGAGAAACACCCTCGGAAAAGGCTATGAACGCTAGGGAAGGTACGAGGTGGCTCGATACGTCGTCGAAGCTACTCGGAGGCTGTGGGTGGTTAGTGGAGACGATTGAAGCTCGGCAGAGCTCTTCGATGTATCGTAGAGGGAAGGGACACAATTCGATGGGGTGGACTTAGCTAGGACGCGGTTCGCAGTTTCTTCGATAATAGTCGAAGTTGAAGGGTTCGTCGAGACGGTATCGACGAGTAAATGCAGTGGGCGAGGTTTCGAAGTTACGCAGTGAGGGACGAAGTGACGCAGTTGAAGGCTTAGACGCAGGGCGAACTCGACTTATGAGCTCTGAACTCGAGGGGGGAACCGGATCTTGTATTTTTGGAGAGAAGTACGACAGATTTTATACTACGCATAGGACGCTATGACTATCGAGAGTGGCACACTAGTACAAGGGGCTTTGCATTGTCCCGCACGAAGCTGCCTCACTGAGTGGCACATATCAAGTTCATCGGTAGAGTGACGTCATGCCGAACGCGGAGATGAAGAGAAACATGCGAGACACTTCGGACCGGTGTCCGTCGTTGAAGGCATGCCGCGAGGTTCGATACCTAATCGGGAAAGACCGGCTATGTTGGTGTGGCATGGAGCGTTGCACGCGCTTGGCCGAGCGGCGTCAAGTGGCCCTATTGTTCGCCAAATGCGGGAGATGTCCCGAGATCTACGCGCGAGGCATCGGGACGACCGTGCCGAGCTTCGAACAAGCATTGCGCACCGTCGAAGATGTCGAAGAGCGTTGAAGGCAAAATCGAACTGTTGGGTGACTGAGTCGAAGTGCCGGGTGGGATGCGACTGCCGAAAAGAGGTGTATTGGGGCCCAGAGGGGCTTGGCGCCTATCACCGAGTCCGCAGATTCTGCTTGGCCTCGCTGACAGTGCTTGCCCCCGCGTCAGCAGTCCCTGATGTACGTGACTCCTCCTCCGGGCTTCCTCCAGCGCCTTCACCGCCATCGCCGCTGCGAGGCCACTTGCGCACTCGTTCCCCTAGAAGTCCGACCAGCGGAGGGCCACCACAGCCACCTCTGCCCCCGCGCCGTCCTCCATCCCCCCCGCTGCCGATAATGTCCTCTCCCTCGACCGCCCCCGACAAGGAGACCCTGAAACTCCTCCTCCCCCTCCGCTATGATGGCAAAACCGTCATCGAGTGTGACAGGTTCCTGTCGCAGCTGCGTATCTACTGGCTGGTCAACACATCACTGACCACCATCGAGCTCAAAGTGCAGGTTGCACTAAGCCTGCTCGATGGAGACACCCACGCCTGGGCCACTCCCTACTTTTCCCAGCTCGCATCGGTGCAGATGGGTGTACAGGGGGTCACGACCCCTTTCAGGAACAAAGCAGCCTTTACTGCCGCCTTCAAGGCCCGCTTCGGCAATCTCAACAATGAAGCAGTGGCACAAGTAGAGTTAGCGAAGCTCTGCGCGGACAAGTCGGTCCGTGAAAAACGCACTGCGGCGGAGTTCTCCGCGCTGTTCAAGGGTCCAGCGGACCGTTCCGGGTATGGGGACCTGGAACTACGCAACAAGTACCTGAGCAGCATCCCCTCCCGAGTCTACCGAAAGATCGAGCTCGAGACCTTCACCACGTGGCAAGAAGCTGAAAAGCGCGCCACTGAGGTCGAGCAGATCCTCGACATCAGCCGGGCCCGGCGGCCCGAGGTCAAGGATGTGGTGGGGCACGTGGTGGTGCGCCTCGATCACTAGGCGCTTCGGCCAGCATCAATGCGGCCATCGGAAAAGGAGACTTCCCCGGCAGTTGCTTCGGCTGCAGGAAGCAAGGGTACCGACACTTTGAGTGCCCCAACTGTAAGGACAAGCCTTACACAAAACGCGCCGACACGTGGGCTATGGTTGCCTTGGGCTCCACCCAGGTAGCGACAAGCGCTCCTGCCCCTTCACCCTCGGCAAGTATAAGTGCCGCTTCAGCGAAATCCGAGCAATCGGAGCTGGCGGACTTAATGGCACAGGTGAAGTTGATGCGCGAGGAGCTCGAGCACTATCGGGTGATGAAAGAGGAGGGTTTTTGATACGGTCCGCACTTCGTGCCGCACGCGTCGGGCCGGGTATATCCTATAATAAGTATAACGTATTGTTGACTGCAATGGTGTACGAATTGGACCAGGGGTCCCAACACTTTCACATTCCAGTTCAACTTCAAGGAAAAAGATGGCACAAAGACATAATTGCTATGGTGGACAGCGGATCCACCACAAAGTTTATCAACAAGCGATTCATTGTAGAGAATAAGGTGCAGACGCGGAGGCTGAAGGAGCCCATTCCGCTCTATAATATCGATGGCACCCTAAACAAGAACGGAAGCATCTTGGAAGTAGCTGTGCTACAGATGCAGATAGGAGAACACGTCGAGAAGACAGTGTTTACGGTCACGGACATTGGTCCGGAGGATGTGATCATCGGGTTGGATTGGCTACGTGAGCACAACCCCGAAATCAATTGGGAGGAAGGATCCCTAAAGTTATCCCGATGCCCTGAAGCGTGTAGTGCCAGGAGGACTGGCCGGATGGAGCAAGCAGCGACTGTGCGTGATACGGGGGTCAGGCCCACGGCGCGCAGGCGTTCACCAAAGTCCAAACGGTCGGTCATAGGTGCCTGCCGAAGTAAGGTACTCCCGGACTTCGAACCCGAAGAAGATCCGGCGGAGGTTGAGTGGGATGAAGCCGACTTGATCGAGGCCTGGGAGCAAGGTATTATGCTTCCTGGCGCTCCTCAGCTGTTCAACGCGGCCGGGCATATGTACTCCCAGCTGTTTGCTGAGGAAGAGATCAAAAAGAAGGTTGTTAAGACCGCCGAGGAGTCGGTGCCTAAACAGTACCACGAGTTTCTGAAGGTCTTCTCGAAGGAAGCATCAGAACGGCTACCTGACAGGAAGCCGTACGATCATGCAATCGAACTTGTGCCCGGTTACTCAACATTCCACTCAAAGGTGTACCCGCTATCAAACAATGAGCAAGAAGAGCTGGACAAATTCCTAAAGGAGCAGCTGGCGAAAGGCTACATACGGGAATCGAAGTCGCCCATTTCGTCCCCCTTCATCTTCATCAAAAAGAAGGAAGGGACACTTCGACCTGTGCAAGACTACCGCCGGTTGAACACGATCACGGTCAAAAATTGCTACCCCTTGCCGCTGATTGCCGAGATGGTAGATAAGCTCCGCGGCGCCACACTCTTTACGAAGTTTGATGTCCGTTGGGGATACAACAACGTCTGGATCAAAGCCGGTGACGAGTGGAAGGCGGCCTTCGTGACCAATCGAGGGTTGTACGAGCCCCTGGTGATGTTCTTCGGTCTTACCAACTCCCCCGCGACCTTCCAGGCGATGATGAATGACATCTTCCATGATCTCATCATTGGCGGGAAGGTCCTCGTGTACCTGGATGACATACTCATCTTCTCCATCAATCGAGAGGAGCATGATAAGGTCACGCACGAGGTCCTTCGACGCCTTCAGGATAACGATCTATTCCTGAAGCCTGAGAAGTGCGAGTGGAACGTTCCCAAGGTCGACTATGTCGGCTATGTGTTCGGTGGCAATGAGGTAGCGATGAATCCTGCGAAGTTGAAAGGAATTAATGAGTGGCCGGTACCCTGGAACAAAAAAGACGTTCAGAAGTTCCGGGGGTTCTCCAACTTTTACCACCGCTTCATTAAAGACTTTGCCAAGATCTCACGACCACTCGACCGGCTCACAGGAAATGACCCATGGCATTGGGGCGAAGAGGAGCAACATGCCTTCGATGAGCTCAAACGGCTCTTCGCCACGACTCCGGTCCTAGCGCTGTACGATCCTAATCGAGAAATGCGCATCGAGGTTGGCGCCTCGGGCTACACCACTGGCGGCGTGTTGATGCAGAAGCAGGATGACGGCAAATGGCACCCAGTAGCCTTCCGGTCCCATGTGATGGATCCGGCGCAGCGGAACTATGAGATCTATGATAAGGAAATGCTTGCGATCATTGAGGCACTAGATTACTGGTGCCACTATCTCGAGGGATTGCCCAATCAGTTCGAGATCGTCACCGATCACAAGAACCTCGAGTACTGGCGCACGTTCCAACATCTCACGCGTCGCCAAGCATGCTGGTCGCTATTCCTGGCTCGCTTTGACTTCTGCATCACACACAAGGCCGGAATGTCGAATGGAAAGGCTGATGCCCTGTCACGTCGATCAGACCATCAGATCGGCGATGAGGACGATAACACCAATCAGGTGGTTCTCAGACCTGAAAGGTTCCGCATCGCCTCCGCCAGGCGCGGTCATGCCTCAGTGACAGCTGATCAGTCGCTTCTGAAGCGCATCAGGGAGTGCTCGGAGAAAGATCAGGAGGTGGCTGAGGCACTTGAAAAGGTGCAGAACCTCGGACCTCCCCGGCTGCAAAAGGGCTTTGAGGAGTGGAATGCCGAACAAGAACTTCTGTTGTTCCATGGGTGCGTATACGTCCCAAAGAACACGGAGCTCCGGTGGGATATTGTCAAGATCCACCACGACTCGCTGATCGCCGGACATGGTGGTCGTGCCAAAACCCTTGAGCTCGTGTCGCGGAACTACTGGTGGCCTGGGATGTCTAAATTTGTCAATGAGTACGTAAGCACCTGCAATGTGTGCAACCATACCAAGACATTCCCAGCCAAGCCCCAGGGTCCGCTGAAGCCGAACAAGATCCCCGAGCGCCTGTGGCAGATCATCACGACCGATATGATTGTTGGCTTGCCAAAGTCTGACGGATTCGACTCGATCCTGGTTACCGCCAACCGCTTTACCAAGCAGGTCCACTTCTCGGCCTGTCATGAGACCCTGACAGCAGAAGGTGCGGCAGATCTGTACATCCGCGACATGTTCAAGCACCATGGGGCCCCAGCCAAGGTCATATCAGACTGAGGTCCCCAGTTCGCTTCGAAGTATCTTCATACGGTGTACAAGGGACTGGGGATCGAGCCGGCACTGTCTACAGCATTCCACCCTCAGACAGACAGCCAGACTGAGCGCTGGAATCAGGAGATCGAGCAGTACCTGCGTGCTTTCACGAGCCACAGGCAGGATGATTGGGCGAGACAGTTGCCGCTCGTGGAGTTTGTACTAAACAACCGAGTCCACTCCGCGACCAGGCACTCCCCTTTCTTCCTGCATCAGGGGTACCATCCTGAGATCCACGTGTGGATCAATCCAATGTCAGCGATGCCTGCGGCCGCTGATCAGCTCAAGATCCTGAAGGAGATCCGGGATGACACGCGCTCTGCACTTGAGCTGTCAGCCAAGCGTATGAAGGTGTACTACAATAAGCACGTGCAGGAGGCACCGGTCTTTGCGCTGGGGGACAAGGTCTGGCTTGATGCCTGGAACTGTAAGGATTTACATGCATGCGCCGGTCTCACATCATAACCTCTACACCAAAAGGGTGCAATGTCAAGCTTGGCTTGACATCTGACCAGAGGTATATATGCTGATCATATGCCAACTCATGACATTATCCCCCTCCCAGGGCACATGACCTCATGTGGATCCATATAATACCCTGACCCCAAGGGTTACCAACTCTGGCTTAACCTTGATGATCTTCTGAGAGTTCAGGAGGACCCCATGTAGTCCAGTCACCTGACCATCTGGACCTCAGACACCAGCTCCCTTCACTGCCAAGCAATCACAAATCACATGTGACCTCTAGTGAATTTGCTTGAAATGTCCGCTCACATGGGGAGTTGAACCCTCAACCACTTGAAGCTTGACATTTTGTAAGGATTTACATGCATGCACCGGTCTCACATCATAACCTCTACACCAAAAGGGTGCAATGTCAAGCTTGGCTTGACATCTGACCAGAGGTATATATGCTGATCATATGCCAACTCATGACAGGAACCTTAAGCTGAAACAGCCGAGCAAGAAGCTCAGTCCCAAGCACCTCGGACCTTATGCCGTGCAGTGAAAGCTCAGAGACCTGGATTATGAATTAGTCCTGCCAAAGTTGGTGCCGGTGCACCCGGTATTCCATGTCTCCTTGCTTAGCAAGTACACACGTAGCGATATCCCAGGCCGGGAGCCAGAGAAACTGCCTGTGATCGAGGTTGAGGGTGACGAGGAGTACGAGGTTGAGCGGATCAAAGATTCGAGGATCTTCCGGCGTCAGCTGCAGTACCTCGTCAAATGGAAGGGTTATGACGACTCGCATACGTCATGGGAACCGGCGCGCAACGTCGCGAATGCGCCGGCCCTCATAGCCGACTTCCACCGGAAGAATCCAAACGCCCCTTGTCGCCTCAATGCGGCTACCTTTGGTGGTCTCAACTTTCAGCCAATGCCTTCACCACTGACTAAAGCACGCTGCCGCTCCGGGTGGGAGATGGGCAAGGGCACCTCGCATGAGGTCATGCGCCGTTGAGGGGGGGGTAATGTCACAAGTTGGTACGGTGTCTAGCCATTTTTTAATTTTTTCCTTTCCACGGGCTCGAACCTGCGACCTCTGTACTACACGCTCAAACGGACAAGTTGTTATCTACTGTATGATTAGATTAGATGGGGTGGCAGTGCACGGCACAGCTCAGGCTCCACTGACACAGCCACTCTGACTCACCGGCCCCCGGGGCCACGTCAGCATGCTGCGCATGGACCAGCTGCGCACGGACCAATGCGCACAGCCTGCCCTTATCTTCCCCTGTATATAAGCCGGCCTCTGCTGCCCTAGGGACCTCAGTTTCGACCTCTTGTCCCTAGGTCAGTAAGCTCCTTTGTATCCTTTACTTACCTTCACTAACTAACACATTTCTTGTCCCTAGCCTTAGGTTTGAGCGTTGCTCACCATCGCTTCGGTGAGAACCAGTCAAACGCCCCCAGCTTTCTTAGGTCTTCCCCTGTCGCTTGACCTCAAGTCGTGACACTGCCAGAACAACCATTGCCCACCAGCCATGTCTTTAAGGATGAATCAGGCTAGTGTACCAGAACACACAAAGCTGTAATATAACAGATCAGATGTTTGATTGTCAAGAAATACAATGAGTGTCTCTGGATCTCGCTCATCACATGTTTGCAGAACACCTTAAGAACAGTCTGCAGGCTGTCATTTCACTTCACCTTCATTTCCTCTCAATTGCTCTTGCACATGGCGTATACTAAGTGCCTACTAGCATCTACTGTTGGAACTTGAGATTGTGGCGAGCGCATGCCACCGTATTTGGCATTGTTTGTAGTACCTCGCAGACTTTGCGCGAGCCGTCCTGTATGTTCCTTACGCGTTTGACAGAGCTCAGACAAACGCGATATATCTTCGTTGATCGTTCTCGCTTCGGGTCTCGGACGAACTTTAACATCTACAACAATCAAAATTAAATTTTCATGGTGTGCAGTAGAGATCACGCAGTTCTGCAAAATTGATGGGTTTTGCAAAACCCCGTATCTGATAGTATGTCTTTACGACTGCGGCTCTCACAGAAGGTACGCTTTATTCAATAATTCAACGTGGTCCTGAACCTATTTGAGGACTTTCGCGACACTGTCCCAATCACTCTGCGGCGACGAGCAAGTACCGCTGGAGACTTTGATGAGAGATCATCAACTCGTTATCGGGCCTGATGACGAGTCATCTTAGACCGCAGTGCGGGCGCGTAGTAGCCGAGGACATGCGCGCAGCTCGGCGCTAACTCGACATTGAAAACCACATACAGTGGTGAACACGTCTGTCTATCGTTCTCCCCCTCCTCTTCGCACTATACCTTCGAGCTGTCTCCTCCCCGTCATGATCGTTGAGAAGCGTATTGCATTGCCTGACGATGACACCCCCACCGACGCTCCTCCCGCGTACTCCGACGCGCTTGGTGCACCGCCTGCCACCCTCATCCCCCCCAGCGAGAAAAGCGAGGGCGGCCTGACTTTGCCGCTCTCTCTAGACACATTCGTGCCGTTCCAAAGCCACAAGGAGAGGCCGCAATCATGGCGCTGGTTCTCGTTCGGGCTGCGCTCGCGCGTGGCTAAGCAGGTCCGAGTGACGGTGCTGGGGATCCTGCGCGACCTAGTGAAGCAGCCGGACATCAGCAGCTCGGCGAGCGCAATCCTCGAGAGCTGCGCCGACGCCTGCCGCATGAACAACTTGTCCATATCGACGCTCCTCCAGGAGCCGTCCGTGGAGGGGCACACGCCCCTCTACTGGGCCATCATCAAACGCGCCCCTGGCTCCCCTGTGGAGCCCGAGGATCCCTCGTCGCCCGATCTCCTTGAATCGTTCCTGTCGATCGCTACGCCGTTCACGGAGACCACTATATCGGACATCCGCCTCGCATGCTTGAACAACGCCGACCACGCTCTGTATCAGCGGCTGCGGCGGTCCCCGGCCTTCTCCCCGCTGTCTGGCGCGGAAGAGGTGCTCCTCGGTGGGGTGCGGCCTGTGGACGAGATCAACGTGCTGAACGTCGAGGAAGATGACTGTGCCTTCGTCGTTGACTTCCGCATACCGCTCTTCCAGAAGCGGCTGCGGGTCTCAAAGCAACTCAATCTCGAATTCATCGCCAAAGGTACTTGTTTCCTCCTGCTCCTTTCTGCTCAGGATCTGACTTCGCCTGCAGATCGACTGTGGTCGCTCAAGTTCCTCATCGCGGCCGCGGAGAACAGCAACATCAGACCGATCGCGGAGACGGGGACTTGGCTGGTGACACTAGCATTGCTGGAGCATAGCGCGCCCACCGCCGTCGACTCGAACCTGATCATCAAGGATGCGACGATTCCTGCCAGTCCATCCCCCTCTTCTCCCTCTGTCCTCTCGCGACAAACCAAAGGCAAGCCTACGATCACCCTTCGCATGAAGACGGGAACGACTCACCTGGCGCCCGACCACCGCGACAACGTCATCTCTACATCATTCAAAGATAGCCTCATGGCCGAGAGCCTGCAGTACAAGTAAGCATTTGAGATTGTCGACGGCTGCGCGATCGAGCGCTGATCTACTGCGGTAGCGCAAGCCCATATGTCGCTGCGGATGGTTCGTTGACCGCGAGGCTCGAGGCTCGTTTAGGAAGACCCGATGGGGAATGCATCATCTGCTGACCTCTCGTAAAGCTGCGCTTGCTACTTCATCTCGTTGAGTCATTCATTCTATTTTTGTTGTGCAACACTGTTTGGGTCTCTCGCTGTCCTCTTGTTCATGTCTTTCTCGCATCCTATTTTTTTCGGTGATGTTCGCCTTTCGCTATTGTATACCATTGCGGCAATCGTTGTACCATTAAGACGCGGAATCGGACTGGAATATGTGGCTCTCATGGGTGTATATTCGTAAATTATTGTTGTACAGATAGTTGCACTGGGACTCTGGCTGTGTTCATGAAAATTGACGTTCTCTACCCGTACTGCGTGCCTATCAGCTGAGTGCGCATTGCAAATCCTGGAATCAATACCACGGGGTGTCCTTTCACCATTCTCGCCACCGAGGACGAGTATCAGATTTTATCAACTCAGACATATGGTCGAATTTACACTCATCCGCAGCCTCAATCGCGGTGAACTGACACGGTCGTGGGACGACAAGCCCGCTGCGGTGCCTTCATGCGACGTTAATACCCAGAAGGTAATGGCTGTACTGTGTTCTGGACGTCATTAGTACAGGCACCGAGGATTCGGATAGTACTTGATAGCATGATGCGATCACCGTCCTGCTCGCTTCACTGGCTGTGACCACGCTGTCGGGCCCGTGGTCGGCACGAAGAACATGACAGACGGAACAGCCACCATGGAACGCGATGTAAGTCCGCATAAGAGCAGCCTCCATGTCTGGCTGGCGGTGAAGGTGTCCTCTCTCTTCCCCACGTTGAAACCGCCCTACCAATGATTATATTCGACAAGGCTGCGTCCCCTGGTAGTCTTCGTAGGCGGGCTCCTGGCAGTCCCCGGACGCTAACGTTAGAGGAATTGCCTCCTGCATACGAATCACTCGACAATACCTTGTCTTCATTCGCAGACAGTGAACCTATAAGTCCAAACCGGGCGTCCACCTGGGGCCAACCGTCGACTTCCCGTCGACCCTCGCTTGCATTAGGGCTCTCAAGACTACAGAAGGTCTTGCCAAACATCCCAAGTCCAACCTCACCTAGCACACCTTCATCCACTCCGGTAGTACGGTCCCAGTCGGTCCCAGATGTCCCCTCACAGCTCGTCCCCGATCCCCAACAGCCTCATCCTCCTGTTGCAGGCCCATCCAGGGTCTCAATACCAGAACGGAATGTCGTCAACGGCGCCGTGAAGGGTTCGCCTACGCCAGACCTATACTCTCCGCCGGTGGACGGAGCTGCGCGCCAGTCCATTGCAGACTCAATGCTCCATCCTGATACCACCTCAAAGAAGTTCTCGTTTACCATCCCCTCCCCCAGGCCTCGCCCTACCATAAAGCTACGACGTTGCCGGAGCTCCGTCACTCCGACAGAGCCGCCGAAACCACAGACTGTAGCTCAAGTAAACGCCCTCGTCTTAGAGCTCCTTCGGGACCTTGTCAAGCAGTCAGAGGCCGACAGCTACACCACCTCACTGGTCTCTGGCTGCTCAGAAGCGTGTCGCTCATACGGAATCCCCTTCTCCTCACTCCTCCAGGAGCCCTCGCTAGAGGGCCATAGCCCGCTCTACTGGGCGATCATCCGGCGGGACTCGCATGCCACCCCGTCTAGCGCCGACGTCGTCACCTCCCTCTTCTCCCCCATCTCATCCCTGAGCGATGCGACGATATCCGAGATCCGCCTCGCCTGCCTGCACAACTCGGACCAGCTTCTCTACCAGCAGCTCCGGCGCTGGTCCGCGTTCAACCCCGTCTCGGGCATGGAGGAGATGCTCATGGGCGGGTCGGTCCCGCACGACGAGATCGTGGTGGAGAACGCGCCGGACGACGAGCGTGCGTTCATGGTGCGCTTCCGCGTGCCGATGTTCCAGAAGCGCCTCCGCATCTCAAAACACATCGCGCTGGAGTTCATCGCCCGAGGTGCACTTCCCCGCCGCTTTTCCACCCGTATGTTCCGCATGGACTGACTGACCCGCTGCAGGCCGCCTGTGGTCCGTCAGGCTCCTCATCGCGTCGGCGGAGAACACGACCTTGCGCCCGAAGGCGAAGCTCGGGACGTGCGTCGTCACGCTGTCGCTGCTCGAGCATAGCCCGCCCACGCTGCTCGACTCGCGCTTCGTGATCCAGGAAGTGCACCGTTCGGCCTCCCGCACGTCCTCCCGAGACGCCGCAGGCCCGTCGCGCGCGAAGAAAGGCCAGAACGCACCGCCCAACTCGGTGCGCCTGAAGACAGGCTCGACCAAGCTGACACCGGAGAACAAAAAGAACTTCCTGTCGGCATCTTTCAAGGACCGCGTGATTGCCGAAAACCTGCAGAATCAGTAAGAGTCTCTGTAGTGATTCGTGCCGGAATGCAGCACTTACCGGGCAATCTTGGGATACAGTGAGAGCTCCTTTGTCGATGCCGACGGTACGCTCGAAGCCAGATTGGAGGCGCGCCTCGGTAAACCCGAGGCAGATTGTGTCATTTGCTGAATCTATTCCGGGGACATGTATTCTGCATGAGTATGATTATTTCGGTCGTTTCTATCTCTGTTCTGACCTATGCGTGACTCAAATGCTGACGTTGGTACGCTCGTAGTGGATAAAGTCCTTGTGGTTTTAGATATTTGATCCTAGGATGTACGAATAGACTCGGACGATATGTACAGTAGACATGAGAATAGTGTAAATACTGGCCGACAAACTATAAACCTGGAGAGGCACAAGTGGCATGGAGATCGACACGAGGTATGGGTCGAGGATGGCAAACAAATCGCCGCTCTGGTCCCGCAGATGACCCACGAAGCACCTTGGCAAAAAAACCAGGCGGAAATAACTGCACGAGTCGATAGCGCCGTTACCCTATCCCGCCATGTCGTCCTGAAACCCCTCCCCTGCGTCGGCACAATATTAACATTTGCGATGGATGACTGACACGCGCCGTCCTGGAAGCGCACACGGGATCTTAGAATGGTCGACGGGCGGCGGGCGGCCCCTTCCCGTCCTCGATGAGGCGCGTCAGCGGGGACGGCGAGGCGGGTACGCCCGTTGACATCGACGGCGCGGAGAACGCCGCTGCGCTGGTGTGCCTGCGTCTGGGAACTTCGTATGAGCGAGCGGGCGTACACGTTAGAGATAAGTGCAGGGCACTGACGGCCTGAGGTCGGCCATCTCGATGTCATTATCCTCTGGGCAGCGAGGTCCCGCGGTCCGCGCGGACGGAGATGTGGGAGACGAGGACGAGGGCGACTCTGCGTTGCGGCTGCGGCGGTATTCGATGGTTGCCATAGCGAGGTGCGCTGCGGCCGTGATGCTGCGCGCCGTTAGTGTCGGGTGCGCTAGACAGAGGCTGAGACGACAACGCACAGCTGCTTGATGCGGTGTGCGAGTGAGCAAACATCGCTTTGGACGATGTACTCTGTATAGACGCGGCAGGCACAGAGTACGCTGCACACAGGAGATCGATGTGAGAGATGTTGGCAGGAACAAGTAACCGAGAGATTCACGCGACGTACGTCAAAACATCTGGAGATGATGGTCGTTGGTTAGCACGACGACCGCATACCGGAGCTTGTAGGGCACCCACATGCCGTGAAGCAGACAGTCTAGTCTGAGAGGGTTAGTTAGCGGTTCACATGAGGTGATATTGAACAGACCATGACCATATATCCTGCGGGAGGGGCATCACGCTATAATGAGCTTATGGTACCTAACATGACAGTGCACATACCATCCGCGCTAGGAGCTACCATGCCCACAATCTAGACGCGTAATTTATCTGAATCAGGGCTCGGTAGGTTCCGTAGAGGTGAGGCCCGGGACAGACCATGGACGCTAATGTCATGAAGAACATAACGACGAAGTAGAGCAATAGCCTTGCGGGGGCGTTCACCATGGCGGAGCGTACCGAGCTTGAGGCAGGAGTCGAGAGACGTGTGAAATAAAAGGGAAAGGCGGTAGCTGTAAGTAAGAAAGCAGAGTAGACGGTGACTACGCTCAATAGAGGTTAGTGAGGCCATTTTGGGGCCATGACAACGTGTACACCGGGACATACGATAGATGGAGAACAGCAGCTGAAAGGTGGTGGCCTTCCAGACACTATTTAACATTGTCAAAGCTTGGCGGGTAGTCAGCTAATGCTACCCCGGGTATATGGGCAGCCTCACCAGCGACTACCAACCCCCACAGTCCGGCCTGTGCGATTAGGAGCACTGTCGTGATACGTGAGTGGTTCCGTATGAGAATCCTGCAGTTTCGTGAGTCAGCCCAAACTCGAGCATACCGGGCGAAAATAACGCACACACTGATTGACAATAGTTGGTATGCACATCCAAGGGCTACAGTATATGTGATCTACACATACGTGCGCTTAATGAGGCGCATGTTGATAAATTGACGCGCTCACCTCGCTCATATAATAAAGTGACTAACAGCGTGTCATTAATCTAAGAAGTTGCATTCATACGCAGGAGAGCGCACCTTATAGATATTATAGCGAAGGCATGTTAGATACAGCATCTTGGACATGATTGAGACGTAAGAGAGATATCTGCAGGCCAGGTACAAGACGAAGATGCCCGTGCGGCATCCTTGCTTAGATTTCCAGACGCCGAGCTCAAAGTAAAGGGTGCACAGTAGCTCCCATCTTAGTGGCCATGTTAGTCTGAGGATCGAGGAGTGATGGAGACCGCAACCTACGTGCTCAGTCCGGATAGTAGCTGAACAACAAGAAGTGCTGTCTCTGAGCCGGACGGTCAGGAATTTCTTGCCATTGCACACGTATGAAATACTCACCGAGCGGTTTATCTACGTCTCGCGATGAAATCCTGTGCAATGACGACGACATTCGCTACCCCTGATGATAAGTCCTCAAAGAGGGGAGTCGCAGACTTCAGCAACCATGCACGTTGCGATTCCGGGACAGCACGACGCAAGCAGGAAGGAAATGATGGTCTTGGAGCACAATCGGAAGGCTACAGAATGGTCTTAATTTTGTATTGGTCAGCGTCCGATGTTGTTTCTGAATCGGCAGTGTCGGGTCGACGCTTAGTACATGAAGGTGTGGGAAAAATGGAGAGTGCCGCGTACACGTCACCCCGACACCTGGCATAGCATGAGGGGTGGAGAGGAGGAACCAATGGAGATCCCCACCTGCGGAAGGCAAGCAGCATGGACACGCGGGTAGCTTGGCGAGGACTGGGAGGTGCTCAATCCACCACAACGCTGCCGGTGATAGCCGCTAGAAGTTAATCAGGGATCTTGCCGATCCCGATCTCAGAAGCCTCGTGAGAGTTTCGCACCGGCTGTTCCTGTTTCAGCGATTTTAAGGCTGTGGCCGCCGTAAATGGCTGCAACATAATCCAGGTCGCTTCAAGCCCAACACACCTTCGTTCGAGGCTCGTCCTTGGGATTCTGCAACTTGTCCTGGCTTTTTCTAGGATCTGTCGTTGGCGTCAAGTTCCTTTTTTCGAATGTATACCACAAGTGCTGATAGCTCACCTTGAATGCCACGAGCTAAATTTGACTAGTGGTACGTATTATCTCCATTTGATATCAGGGTTTCAGACAAGGTTCAGACACACAGAAATCGCTCACCAAAATCGACCCTCATTTGGCCGTGTTTAGCCTGAGATGAACTTGCACAACAAGCAGGTAGCCATCGAACTGCTGACTCGTAGGCGTAAACCTCAACTCGTAAGGATTTGTATTTCGGCTTACGTCTGCGGCGCCACGTTCGTCGGGGCATACTCAGAATCTCTTCTTGAGGATGCTTGCCCGAAGCGCCAATCATCAAGCTATGCATTCGCCTAAGTATCGGATCAGAAACTCTAGTAACTTACGTTCTTGCAAGGTAAGTCGTAACATAAGCGGCGGCCCCGAGAATGTTCGCTGCTGTCTAGGCGACTTTATTGGTTATAGATAGAGTTCTTCTGCCTCCCGTACATCGCGATCTCACAGTCCGTCGGCATCGTCGTATGAGGCATAGTTCAACTGACTAACAAAGTTCAGCGCTCAACTCAATTATAACTTGTAAGCCTTTTGTGGACAGGACCGTGCCTTTTTGATCCCCAGCCTTTTCTTCCTTCACCATCTGACTGCCATGATCTCGTGGGTCGTCGCCGTGACCGATATGAAGGAGCTTCAAAACTGTGAGCACCTCCGTCGTGCCTTGCACTACACCACCATATCTTTTTTCTAGCCAGATTCGCTTCAGTATTCGCTCTACTGTTGACTGGAGTGAACTCGTAAGTCATCTGCAATGGCTCTAGCCATCGTTGCTTATGCCCGTGCCGTATCCTGGATGATGCGTGGCGTGCAATTAGTTGGGAGTTCATACAGACGTTGAGATTCAGCATCTCTATATTACGTAGAAGAAAGGGCTGCTCTTGGGGCTTCGCATCCTTCCACGCATGTTGTCAATACGTCGCGGTCATACCGTTCATATTGACGATGCTTTGTCTCTATCACCAAGGCCTGGCGCGGCGTCCGGTAGGTCTCCTGACAATATGCAGCGTTACTGACCTTGAGTTGTATTTGGTGCTGCGGAAATAGGTTGTCAGGATGTTATTTCAGGTAGGCGAACGGCTTCCATCGCAACAGCAGGGCTTCTGATGCATTGCCTTAGACGAGCTGCGCTGTGTCGCATGGCGCCGGCTTTTCCGTCATACTCATCCGTGTGTGCGTACTCGATTACATATTTTTCAACGCGGATAACCCATATTAGGCACACGTCAGCCTCCAAGTGAGCAAGAACCTCTACACGGGCCAGTTGTTGTCAATACTGCACGTCACCTTATGGGCAGCCATCATCAAAGGTTTGTGGCCGCTAGTCGGGACACGCATTCTGTTGTGAAAACGTTGCTCCTGGCCGCCTTTAGGTATATCCGGAATAAGTCAAGACTCGCAAGCCTTTGACATGGCATCCATCGTTTGTGCGCACTGTGCGCCCCTTTCCCTTACACTCTACTAACAATATATAGCGATGATGCTGGCCAGCGTGATGCTAGTGGCGTACGTTGCTAGCGTCATCGCTCAACGTAAGGAGGACGACGAAATAGAAGAGGAGTACTCTAACAGTCTGCAAAAACTTCTCAACCAACGCGCGCATGTCCTGCTCGCCGTCTGGATATCCTCCATCCTGGCAAACGTATGGCGCCCCACAGTCCCTCATCTATTGGCTTAACACACTGCCAGATGCCCCCTTTTGTCGCAAGTCAACCTCGCCGTACGTGTTGTATGAGTCAAACAACTGTGTGGGGCCTGATTCCTTTCTACATCTCGCAGATGTATTGATATTCGTGAGTCTCAGTTCTCTACCATGTACCAGTGATATGAATCGTTGGCCGAATCGCAGTGCACAGGGTATTCTGCATGTAAGCCCTGTCCTGCACACCTCCAAATTTCGTCCGCTCACAAATGCACATTAGATAGCATCACGTAAGATTTTGGTCTTAGGAAAGGTTTGCAACATGTGAAGGTTCTCTCAGCGTGGCGTGTGCATGCTACTACTATAGGCATATGATCAACCATTACCAGGCCTGCCCGGTCATCCAACACTGGGTGCAGTACAGCATGTGAGTCCACGACCTATTTGTCCGCTAAACCCGACGCTTAGACCATGAATGTCAGTATACATCGATGCGTTGCGAACGGGACGCACCTGCGAGCGCTCCAGGCGATGGGCGAGAGTCGAGATTCAATCGCCAGATCGTGTTGTCGTGTCAGGGAGTCCTTGCGGGCGAAAGCTCCATTTGGCCGAGAAAGCGCTCCTGATGTAGAAGTCATTGCCCTCGAACCCATTCAACTGTGAGTACTTCTGCTGTGAGTACTTCTGCTGTGAGTATAGTGAAATCCCTGTTAATTCAACGACGCGCATTGCTAGTCCTCTACATGATCCCCGCTCGCTGTCCTCAGCAGAGCTCACGAGGATCAGTGTGAAGGTGTCGGGCTCGTCCTCGGCCGCGTCAAGTGTCGCGGCCTTTTAATTCGACGCGAGAAGCGCCAGGCCAAACTGTATCCAGATCTCCGTGCCTTCAGCACTGGCCTCCTCGCAGTCTCCATCGCAAGCATTGACCTGATGGCTACGCACGCGAATTTATCCACAATATTTTGCATGCTGTAATCTTGTTATACTAACCTAATCCTCGCCTAATCCTCGCTCTCCCAATGCTGCGCGGGGTGATGTCATTGACAAGTTACAACTCGTAAACTAACAGCCGGCATCGCTGGCAAGTGACACTCTGAGTGGCGCTTGTACGCCATTCTCCCCTTCAAGCGTGGGCACCATGATTACCGCATTGTCCCTGCGAAGACGTTTGATGTCGTCCGTGAGCGCGAATTCGAAGTTGGAAATCAATTGGACGATGAACGCTTGCAGCTCGTATAGACTGAGGTATATGGTTTGGTCAGTAGTATCCAACAGTTATGATTTCAGCAAGGCGCGTACGCGAATCGCCAACCGATGCAAGCCCGGACGCCTCCCGAGAACGTCAAGCTGGAGGACGTGGTGAGTATCATGAATATAACATCCGAAACATGGACAACCGCGTACATGTTCCCAAATACCCCTACAGTGGGACCACGTTTGCCCGAACGGTGCAAGAATCGTTCAGGGTTGAACGTATGTGCATCCTCGCCCCAGATGCCCTTGTCCCTGCGAGAATGGCACACGGTCAGTCACGTCCATGTCATCGCAGGAGTGTAATTTGTCACCTGTTGTAGCCGGCCACGGACAGCACTAGGCGGATACCCGCGGGGATCGCGACTTCGGTAACGACTTCGCCGGACCGCAACGTCAGAGGTTTGGAAAGCGGCAACACGTCATCCTTCCCTGCTTGTCTGTAGGTATGTGGGACGACGGGATGGAAGCGAAGCACCTCGCGCACGACAGCCTGCAAGAACGGCATGGATTCCATGTCTTGCACACTGAGGCTGACGTCTCCGCGCTCCCGCACGGTCCGTTTAGCAGCTCTAATTTCAGCACGCAAGCGACTCTGGTAGTGCGGGTACCGAGCAAGCTCCACGAGGGCAAAACTGAGAGTGTTAGTCGTCGTTTCTTGCCCTGCCATCATGATGGTCCTAGCAAGCCGTTCAACACTCATACCATACCCCGTGAAAGTACTAAAGGCTTACCGCATTTGTGCTATCATTTCATCATGAGTGAGACGTGATAGATCGTTCTCGGACGCATTCGCCTTCACTGAACGAGGACATGAGTAACCCTCCTCAAGTACTTGGCTGCAGGGTGCATACCAAGCATGCTCATGACATCACGACTGCCTTTCCCGAGCATCAGAGCTTGCGACTTAGATTGAAGTAAGCCTTCCGCCACCGAATGTGCGACGTCCCGGTTAAAGCGGGCCTTCTGAAGGCCTTTCCCAGGAAGATGATCATACAAAAATTCGGCCAGACGCATTGGCAGATAATGTGCGATGCTTGTGAATAATATCTTTGACTTCGACGGTCTCGCAAATATGTCCGCGCTGCGCAGTATAAGTTATTGTCTGTACATGAAAATGATTGGTTCGTCTGACGTACACAAGGTTCAGATAAGCCTTTGCGAGTTCATTGTCAGAGTTATCAAGACATCCTAGTTTGTAGTCGAACGCAGCTGCATGGCAGTACCAATCTCAGTGATCCTGTCGTCAAGGACAGTAGATTACGTTCACACACCCTCTCCAATCGCGTCCAGCGTTGCAGGCGAGATGTGCTGAATGACATTTAGAATAGCACTATGTTCAGGTGCGGTCTCCAGTATCTCCTTCCACCGTATGGCGACCTAATGGAAGCAGTGCAAAACGGTCAAGACCAATCTGCCCGCAGCCTGGATCTTCACACACCTGTTCTGCATGGTGCTCAAAGATTGGGAGAAGGGCTCGCGATTCGGGTCCCCCAAATGCGGGAAACATGACCTTCCGCTGTCTTTTGTGGGTATCACCTGTGTACCGGCATATAGAGTGAGCATGAACTGATTGACGTCATTGAAGCTTACCGTCAGCCCACGTCAGTCCATGGTCACCTACAAGACGGGAAACGGCTCGTCGCTCAGGTTGCTTGGGAAAGTTGTATCCTGAAGTTTGATATATGTATTGAAGCGCCTTGGGATCACTGATCCACAACATATCTTCCTGGAGAAGACCCATCAATGTGCGGATGTATACTGGGGCAAATACAACGTACGCCGAACGGTGCCTTGATCCGAGCAATACCACCATACACAGTCTGCCATTCGAAATCTGCCACTGCAGCCTGACCTTGATGCAGTTCACTCAAGTTGCCTATCCGACGTTTAGTAGTTGCACGTCCACTCATGTAAGATACAGCGCACCCATTAAGAAGGACTCAGGTTGTGGTCCCGGAATATTGGAAACTGAGGGTTTCCTGAGTCTCCGTATCATCGCATAGATACAAGCAAGGGTCAAGAGCAGTATACCACTAGACAAGGCATCCATTATGTGCGCGTTATGTTGGTGGAGATGGTGAGCAATGGGAAGCGAATACACTGGTCATTTATATCGACTGTACGTGAGGTCGTGATCATCTACTTTGAGCACCACCTGAGTCATTTGACCAGCTTTTCGGTTCAAACCTTTCTAGACAGCGACGGTTGATTTGCTAGCATGCTTTGATGACCTCCGCCCGTATTCAGAGATAAATCAGCGCTTCTGCCAGCTTTGTGGGCGGGTATCATCACGTACTCCACAGGGCGGAGTGTACGGTCTACATGGTTGTCTTCAAGAGTACAACTTACCACGCCCAACCATGCAGATTAATCCACAGCACGATAAAACAAACCAATCAGATTGCGCGCATTCGAGGAGAACTCTTACATTATATATAATATTCATGAGCGCCCTGAGAAATACAACATCCGACTTGCAGAGTTTCGAATTCTCATGTCACTGACGTTACGATGCATGATATGAATACTATACCAAATAGGGAGAAGAAGCCACCCACGGAGATTCGAAGAAGTCTTGCTGATATCTGTCAGTTGCCAGTATTTGATAGGCTCGTATTAATCGCTACTATGCACCGCGCGTAGCCAATACTTGGGCCGAGAGTAGGACACCAAAGGAAACCGGGTAAGGTAGCGCTCGTGGAAGTGATGCGGTGCTGTAGCACTCCTTGGTATTGTTTACTCTCCTTGAAGTTAGGTTACGAGACTAAGCAGTGGAAGTGTGTTGAGTGATTAGCTTCAAGATCATACATAAGCCGATTTACTGCAGGAGCATCATACATAAGCTGATTTATTGCAGGCACCCAAGTTATGGGGCCTGTATCTGTGCATGAGCTATGACATCTAGACTTGGCTTGTTAGACCGAGCATTTTGATTCGGTCCGTGCGCACAGCTGGCGGAGCCTCATATACAGCATATGGTTACACGAGAAGTTGTTTCTGAGTAGTGATTGGTCAACACGCATCTATCGTTTCGCAGTTAGCCGTAATGCGTACCTGGTCAAAACTTGGGCAATGCTTCATCACTTGAAGCCAATGATGCAAGAAGCTGCAGAACAAATTCGCGGTGATGATGCTCAGCGAATTCCCAATGTACGTCTCACTTCGGGAATGAGGTGTAGCATTGTGGAAGCTAGGGAGATCATCACCTTTTGACATTTCACAGCGAAGGTATCTGCTGCAGCAGGCGAGGCACATAGCCAGCTTCGAAACCAGCTGCATATACATGTCGCATACGAGCGACAGACGGCGTGAGCAATACTGATACATATTAATTATGATGTTCTCCGCGTGTGCAGTAATGTCCCAAAATAATGATACAGACCGTTGAATACATAGATCAAGCAATCGATGTGGGCAGGGCATCAGGCGCTTTCGCACTCTTCTTCTTGTTGGTAGTCCCGGGCGGCCTGCCCCTCCTTTGCGGCTCCGCAGGGGGCACGGGGCTGGGAACAATGAAGTCCTGAGCAGCTTCTCCCTCCGAAGGTCCCGCCATCAGGCCCATAGGCGCCGCAGCGCCCTTAGCTTTCGACTTCTTCTTCGTCGTGACCGCTGATGGAGCCCCCTTCATAATCTGGCCAAGCGGCCCCATCTTCGTATGAGCGGGGCTAGGAGGATCGTCAGGCAAAATATGAGGCGGAGTATCTGGGTCGGCGGCCGCAGACGAGAAGGCTTGCGGATGCATCAGCGGTGGTGCGAACTCTGGAGAAACACTCGAGAGAGGCGGAGCTGGTGGTGGGATAGGAAGAACAGGAGGTGCAGACAAGGAAATAAGCCGATGCTGGTAGTATGGCTGGAGTAGGCCGATTTGATGTTCCACTGCTTTGTAATTCAGCGGCAAGAAGGGAGGTGGTGGAGGAAAGGGCGGTGGGGGCTCTGAGGGCTTGGATCTAGAACACGATATGCAGATGCGATGAGTTCATAAGCTAATAAGCAAAAGAGCTATGGAGACGCACGCAGAAGGTCCTTCTGCAAGACCCTGCTTTCCCTTGCCCTTGAGTAACTTCTTCGGTATTGTGAGACTCGACAGGCCGAATTCTGCAGCAATACCAAGCTCCCGGAGACCAAGGAAATCCTCGCCAAACGAGTCAGCAAAGTTGCCCCTGTAGGACGGTGGTTAGCCGGGAGGGGTAGCAGCGTCTTGTTTAGTCCGTACATGACAAATTGTCCATCTTCCTCGTCCTCCCCGTTCTGGAAGAGCACATCATCATCCCACGCCTCTTCAGTCGTCTATTCCAGCCGAATGAGCCGACATGCCAACTTGGTAGGGGCAAGATTGGAACTCACCGCCTCGCGATATGCCGTGTCGAGCTTCTTCTCAAGCTCGGATAGACGTCCACCGTATCTAAGGATTTCATCTTTGATATAGCGTTCGAGCTCGTAGATTCGCGTCGTGCCGCTCTCAAACAGGGTGTGAAGAATGATTTCCTGAGCACGACTATAAGTATGCAGAATATTGTCACATGGTGTGACGCACCTCAGGTGTCATCTTCTTGGAATACTTATCGCACAAAAACCGGATCGTCCTACCGACATTGAGAAGATACTCCGATGTGACTCCAGCTAGAACGTCCAGCGCGACCTTAGACGCTCCTAAACGTAGGTTGAGCTACGCTCAAGCAGTCTCACAAATTGTGACGCACCCTGAAATCCGGCATGCTCAAGGATCTTGCTGCCCGTCCAATGGAGACAGTCATCAGCGCTTTCCTCGCCAATCTCAATTCCCGAGCCCATGGGACGCCATGGCCGCTCGTCGATGACATCTTCTACCTCCTCCGGAGCAAGATCGGGCGGGGGTAGCACAGATCCTCCAGCTTCTTCATTAGCCTGATTCAGAGAAGCAAATTTAGCATGTGTGGTGCGGACCCGCCGCAAGGTGCGAATGTTGTTGTTCATATGATACAGAAGGGTATTGCTAGATGGCTTCGTCTTCCGCTTCTTCTTGCGTCGTACAGTTGCTTCTCGCGGGGGGTCTGTGATACTGAAAGGCGGTGATAAGTTTGAGATCGGTTCGGATGACGCGTGTGTGATGATGGGCAGGCCATTCCCAAACAACTCTTCTGACTGTACAGCATCCCACCAAAGTTCTACCGTATCTTTGTCTTCAGGTGAATGTGTCCGTGCTCGTTTGCGAGGTCTCCCATCAACAAATCCGTTGAGCTTGCGCTTGGAGCCGACCTCACCGTCGATTGTGCTTAGGCTTACTTCACCCGCTCGCGGATCACTGCCGTCACTATCGTCGGTGGACGTAATGGCGTATTCGCTTAGCCTGTCTGCTAAGGTCGTCATTTGGCGGTTGAATTCTTGCGTTGCATGCCACGGGGGCATTTGACCGGTCAGCTCGCGGTCCAGCTGCATGAAAGCCGCCATACCGTCGGCCGTCCGAACAACGGCAGGGCGCTCCTCGAACGGTATGTCACCACGGGCCTTCTTGCTTCCCGCGGCTATTGGAATGGCCTTTCCAGGGCTCGGTGACTTCACGGCCACAGGTGAATGAAACCGTTTGTGCCCGTTCAACGCTACGCCATTGGGTCTCAGACGCGTCCCACCCGAAGCGATGTCGGCCGGTATGACAGGATCGGCGCGTTCCTTCCAATCCGTTATATTCTTGAGTAGCCGTTCGGCCTTTACCTTAAGCCGCTTTGCGCACATGCGTAGAGGGTGGTTCTGTGATCCCGCGTTAGCATTGCAGGCTGGAAAGATGATTATTCACCTTCACCTCCGTGGCATTATAGGTGAAACAATTTGACCATATCAGATCCAAATCGTCTTTGAATTCCTTCTTGGACTTGTATTGCTTCTGCTTGACCTTCTTGAGCATGGTCTGCAAGTCCATGGGATTGGTTATGACTGCAAGCGTATTCGCGCATTCAGTGACGCGTCCGCTGGAGGTGCAGCAGTCTACTGACCATCATAGTAGTCTGGGACTTCAGCCTTAGAGACTGGCTTGAGGAATGCCTCTGCGTCGCGGTTGTCCTACGTAACATTAGATGAGACTTGAATCGTGCCCGAGAACATACCATGGTGACCGTCCGAAGATCCACCAAGAGGCCCTCGAGAGAGTCGTAAAACGCGTCTGCGAGCTTCGTAACATCGTGAGACTGCCGCTAGACTATAGTCAGGAATATATAACATCATTGAGCCGTTACGATCCACTCACGCGGCTATCCTTAACGGCGCTTAATAGTAACTTGAGATCGGTGCTCGGTTGGAACAGCCTATTGCGACTTTCTGTTAGGGTTCTGAGGAGGTTCTAATGTACAACACGGGTCAGAGTAAAAACGGAGGATGGATGGCTGCTAGAAAGCAGTGAACTCACGTTCATCCTCACCAAACACGCATTCTGCGGGAAAGTGGCGGTAACAAGACAAGGGACTTATAACTCCGCTCGTAATAGTCGCAAAATGCCGATCGGCCACAATGATACCTTCGCGACCTAGGGCGTGCTACAGATTGCTTACAGTGCTCTGTGATTCAGTATGTGGAACTGATGTAATCCTGGTGAGAGTACAAAGCATCGAGGAAGGTTGTATAGTGCTTTGTCTGAACAATCACGAATTTCTGTGCCGCCACAGTCGCCACGTTTGATTACGTAAACCGTGTCGCGGAGGGGGTCAGCCCGTGCGTCGCGTTCACCGATGTTGACCCCGTTCCAGCTTCGTCCAGCGTACCTTCTTTCTGTCCAACGGCTTTCTGGTCACACCAATGCTAGGTTTCAACTGATTTCGACTTATGTTTTGCTGTGTATCTACCCTCATTCGTCAATTCCTATCCGACAGCCGACAGAATCAACTTTACGCCGCCAACGACCATGTCTGGTCTCAAGAACTCGCCCTTCGGGAAGCGACTACGAGCTTCCCGTCAAGACGGCGAGGGCGACCCCAGTCGACGACATAGGCCACGCGTCAATCAAATATTTGGCCTCGCACCGGCGTCCACACCCTCTCTTGACTCGCGCCCCACAACCAGCGAAAGTGGCGGGTCTGAATCACCCGCCGACGCGCGTACTACGCGCGACTATGGCGATCGCTTCGTGCCCTCGCGCGATGCGGGCGACATACGCACAGCGTATCACCTGATGGACGGTGGCGCACCTTCCACACCCTCAAAGAACCGCATCATACCTACTGAATCGGACGCGCTCAAGGAGGAGGCGAACTCGATCTTCACGTCGATACTGCACACCGAAGTAGCGTCGTCTCCCGGTCGCTCAGCTTCGCCGACGCGACCGACCGCGGGGCCATCTACCACGCCTTTACCGTCTACGCCGACGCGACGACGACTCTTTGCCTACAACTCTCCTTCGCGATCCAACCCTGCGACGCCTACGCGACGATTGGACGCTCCAACAGATGAGGCGTACTCAATGAGCCCGGTTCGAGCGGAAAGTAGGCAGCTACTGGAGAGTCCCCGCCGGCAGATCCGCAATGTCTGCAAGACGCCCTATCGAGTACTTGACGCGCCGGAGCTCGCTGATGACTTCTATCTCAACCTCGTAGACTGGGCGAGTACGAACGTGCTGGGAGTGGGGCTCGGATCGTGCGTGTATCTTTGGACCGCACATACAGCACAAGTATCAAAGCTGTGCGATCTCTCAGATTCGAACGACACGATCAGCTCAGTGTCATGGGTTCAGAAGGTATGTGCAGAATAATCCCGGGGCTACTATCAGGCTGACGCCATGACTAAGGGCACTACGCTGGCCGTGGGGACACTTTCCGGTCGACTACGAATATACGATGCCAACACGCTGCAGTTACAACGGACGTATCAACAAGCACACACACAGCGAATAGGCGCTCTCTCGTGGAACGCACATATTCTGAGCTCGGGATCGCGAGATCGGATGATACACCACCGAGACGTGCGGGAAGCGGGAACAAAACCATTCAAACGGGTGCAAGGCCATCGACAAGAGGTTTGCGGCCTACGTTGGAGTGGCGATGGCGGAGCTCAAGCGGCAACGCTGGCAAGTGGCGGTAATGACAACAAGGTCTGCATCTGGGACCTGAGAGGTTCGAAACGGCCTCAGCCAAGTGCGGCTGCACGAGCCACCACGGCAACGGCAAGCGCAACGGCCAGCAGCTCAGGCGAAGATGGCGGCGAAGTGCCGCTGTGGAAGTTCCACGAGCATACGGCGGCTGTCAAGGCGCTTGCGTGGGACCCCCATGTGGCGGGCGTACTGGCATCAGGAGGAGGGACAGCGGACAAGCACATTAGGTTCTGGAATACGTTCAACGGGAATATGCTGAACGAGCTAGACACTGGGAGTCAGGTGAGTCGTGATATTATGCCCTACCGGTATCAACCATATCTGACAACGCTATAGGTTTGCAACCTCGCTTGGTCTCTTACATCGCATGAGCTAGTGTCAACACACGGATTCTCTTCCACGACCGCACAACACCAGATATGCATCTGGAAGTACCCGTCACTCGACATGGTCGCCTCTCTCACCGGCCACACATATCGTGTCCTATACCTTGCCATGAGCCCTGATGGCGAGACGATTGTCACCGGAGCCGGCGATGAGACCCTCAGGTTCTGGAACGCGTTCCCCAAGAGGGAGAACCATGAAGCCAAACGCGAGAGCCGTCTGGACTACGGACGGCTCATTCGGTGATCCTTGCCCTCCTATCTTTATTGATTGCATATCCTGTTTTTCATTGTTCGCCTGCGTCATTTCGATCTTCGTCTTTTGCACGCTGCCACATTGTTCGGACCTGCTATAGTACGCTTGGTCTAGTGCAGTCTTTTGCTTCCTCTCCCCCCTCTATTTCGCTCTCGATGAGACGCCTATATCCTACGCTCCCATCTAACTACCCCGGACTATTTTCATACCATCATCGCATCCCACATACGCCTATCCATCCACCCCTGTCCCCATTCCCAACCACACAAAAACAGCACAACAGATTTCCTCGTCTCCTTTGTCCATGTACCGGGATTGTCGTTCGCCATTTTCCAAGATGCCAATTCGCTTTGCTATGAATCTCTCCTTCGATGTTCCCCAATGTTGTTAGGTCTTAGATCCTTTCTTGTAGGGCTATTGTCATCATTGCTGCATGCCATTTCATCTAGGTTTGTTTGATACATATGTAACAATCGATATCCATGCTCTACGTCCTTTCCCTGTGTGAAACAAGAACTCGGTATACTCGTGGTTCAGCTTCAACATTATTTGGCATGCGATAACGTCGCAGGTTTGGAGTAAGCAGTCTTGCTATGTATTACACAAGTCGTCGATCCTAGTCACTTGCCAAAAACAGACTTGAAACGGACCTCGATCTCTGCTTTGCTTCCTCCTCTTTTCTGCATGCTCTGTCTACAAAGGACTTCTCCATAGCACGCCACAACATTTCCTGAGAAATATCCTCATTTTGACTGGCAGTACTAGCATCAATTCGCATTTCCATGCATCGACCCGGCATGGCACATCCCCCGCGACGCGAAATATACATGAGTATCCCTGCGGCCAATGCTGACAAGGAAGAGAGCTTTGAAGTCAGTACATCTATTTCATCGCTGACAATGTTTTCTGCTTACTGAGCTTCATGATTCCTCTGCAGGAAACACGGGTCCTGGACTACCTACATGCCTACCGGACGACTGGCAAGCCACCTGGACCATGTCCCCAGACACCAACGAACGCTGCCGAACGCACTGCTCTAGGCCTACCGCCCCTCTTTGAGCCGCACTCCGAGCTGTTCACATACCCGACGGACCAGGATACCATGGCCAGCAGTCGTCAGCTAATCACCACGGTTCCCCTTCCTGTTCCTGGGGCAATGTCAGATGCGCACGCTTTCCGGGCTACCCGGGGAGACCCATCCATCGGCGATGGTAACACTTTCTACCAGAGCATCACAGTGCAGCCCGAATTCAAGGGGTTCTCTTTCGAGGTGCGTCGCGAGCAGCTGCCTTAAGTGCTCATACGCACAGGAGATGCGATGGATCCATTACAGGAACTCCGCGCTGCCGCCTACCGCGCCGGACGCAAATTTGTGCAATCGCCAGCGCCACCACGTGAGTTACCCCCGTCCGCTGTATTATGTCTCTAATCTTGCAGCAGAAGCCGCGAGTCCTGTATCTCCGCAAGCATCCTATGCTCCACAGATCAATGGCGCGGGTGCTCAGGAGAAGTTCCAGAGCATTTCCTGCTTGCCACCCTATAGCAAGCATAGCTTCGAGGTAGGTGTCGCGATCGGGGAAACATCGAAACGTAGCTCATGTTCTTTCTAGGAGCTTCGCCTCGCTTTTGTGCGCTCTGGGGTCCCACTCTCATCAGCAGATATCATACAGCGGAATGCCTCGCTCAGGCTTGCATAATCCATTACCCGCAACCATTGATACCCAAACCTCCCGGGTGAGATGTGCTATTCTCGCTGAACCAAGACATCTGTATTCTCTTGCTCATCCGCTGTGTATTCATAATGTCATGTATTGAATATATAGTGATCCTTGCTTAATCCATATGATACATTGTGCTTGTTTGTGCGCGATATGATACAGTGCTGATGTTCTGCACGCCAGGTGCAAGAACGGTGTCCATATCACCGATTCACCGACGGACTTTCGACAACCATGACCACATCCGCGCGACGCGCTCGATCTTCCCGACTTCGTCCTCCGAGACCTCCCACTTCCATATGCTCAAAATGTCGGCTTGGTCGTCGATGAAGCGCAGGGTGGCGTCGGCACCCTTATTCGACACGAATGACAGGTAGCACCCGACAATGGACATCGCGTCCGTGGGCCGGCGCGGCGGGGTGGAAACCAGTATGCGCACGTTGGCGCATGGCGCACTCGACATCAGGGGCCGCGGCGCGGTAGCGCTGACGTAGGGCAGCGCCTGTGCGAGAAAGTCGCGCGCGGCGCGGAGCTGAGCGTCGGTGAGCCCGAGCCCCGCCCGCTCCGCGTCGGCGGGATGCGCCGCCGGCAGGACGAGCCGCAGACGGTGCACGCGGCCCTCGTACGCCTGCTCGATCGCGCCACTGTCGTAGCCAGGCGGCGGATAGCAGATGTCGATGACGTGAGTGTAGCGCTCCTCCTGCCTCTTGGCCGCGTCTGCGGCTGCGTCGGCGAGCTTGAACGCGAGGAAAAGCCCGGGGACGACCTCCTGCAGGTGGCGCTCCCCCTTGGGCGGCTGCTCCGAGTCGGGTTTGGGCTCCGTCGTGCTCGGGCTGTCATCGTCGACGACGACGATGCGCTTGATCTGGCCCTTGCGTCTGCGCGGCAGGTTGTTGCGGTGTGGCTGGACGTGGCCCTTGGGCGACCATGGCGCTGCGCGGCCCTGCTGAGCGCAAGTCGTGTGGATCTTCAGGCTGAGGTTGAATCCACAGCGTTCGCGCAGCGGCCGACGGACCGCAGCCTGCACTGGCGGAGGGAAGTGGGCGATGGGGCTCGTCGGATAGCAGGCGAGCGTCGGCGATTGTGCCGGAGTGATGGGAGCGGGCACGACGTCGGTGGTGGCCATCACAGCGGTATGTGCGATGAAATGAATGACTGAATGATCTGGGTGGTACGCGTTTAGTTGCAGTGTGCAGATACAGCTGGCAAGTCACGGACTTGCACGAAGATAGGTGTTGGTGGTGCTTGGCACTGCGCAGAAGCTTTATTATATACGAGAAGAACACGAGGAGTGGCTTGGAGAAAGCTGTGTACACGAGGTGAACCGACCGTCGGGGGCTGTTATGGAAGAAGGGGTGGTGATAGGAGGAAGCCTCGCGTGTCGGTGAGTTGTTTGGTCCCTGCCTCGCCATTCTTATCCCTGCCTGCGACTTCGGGAGCGGATAGCACTGTGTGTGGTTATCCGAAGTCGAGCTTCTTACCGCCGGTCTAGGAAGTTGAGCGCCCTCATGTTCAGATTTCCGAGATCTAAACGTTCGTCTGATCCATCGGGTGGAATCGAAATTTCACGATTAGCCACACTCAATGGAGGCTGGCAGCCGATTGTGAATCCCCGCCAGCGATCACTGCCGTCTTCAGATGTTCTTGCATGTTGTTCAAACAGACTGATGGCATTTATTGTACTTAGTTCTGGTTGCGAGCGAAGCGAGCATATCTCGGCTAAAGGGGCTGAGGCCGGGGTTTCAGTTGGAACAAACAAGTACAAAGGATACATGCAAGCGCTTGAGGTGTTTTTACGTTGAAAGGACAGAAAGTCACCCAAACATCCCTCAAATTCCGTTGTAAAGACTTTAAAGCACGCGTAAGCATGCATAAAATGATTATATGCAAAAATAATGGCATAAAAGTGAAACTGTGTTGCGAAATAAGCATAACTACGCGAAAAGCGATTAGACGCCCATTCACTGGTGTGGCCCGCTACCATACAACTTCGTCAAATGTTCTGAAACCTGAGTCCTTTCTCTTGGGAATTTCACTGACACTGCATGCAGTAATCAATTTTCTTGCACAAAATATTGATTGAAAATTAAATTAAAAGTGAATAGGACCTATTGAATCTTATTGATGTAGAAATCTAATGGAAATCGAAGAGAATTCAAAGAAAAATTGAAAGAGACAATAGAAAATGGATTACATAATCGATTTTCCTTCGATTTCACTTCCATATTAGGCGCCAGAATACTGATTAGGTAAATCAACTTTTCTTTTGGTTTTAATTTAATTTCTTGTACTAGAAAATTGATTACTGCGTGCAGTGTGATTTAGACATAGCTAGACATCTTATCAATACATTTTTAACGGTAATGTGACGTAGGATTCAGCGCTTCGCGAGCCACTTCCCGTGCAGCGGGTGCATATTACTATGGTTTACCAGTGGATGGCCCCCCCCTCTTGATGGCCAGGTAACACTTCGTCACATTAATGTGACAATGCCGATTCAGAGGTCCGCTCGGCTCACAGGGCCGGGGCTTGAACTTTGCTCAGTGGCGTGTGGCACCACAGTGATCGACAGGTCAATCTTGTAACTCCGCTCATCGTGCTCTCGGGCGTGACATCGCCATCAAACCCCTCGAAAGAAGGACTCCTCAACGACTCATCCGTTCGCTCTGATTCCACTTGGAGGTGGAAGCAGGCATATGAAAATGTAGGTGTCCACATAACTTCGAGGGCAGGGGAGTGCCCAGTTGTTTCGCATCACAAACCTGGCCATCGAGAGGGGGGGGGCCATCCACTGGTAAACCATAGTAGCTGTGCTGGAATCTTTCATCCTGCTGCCTTATAAGGGCATGTGGTGTAGTTGGTTATCACGCTCGCTTAGCAAGTGCAAGTGCGAGAGGGGTCCAGTTCGATCCCGGACATGTCCATCATCGTGTTGAATTCCTCCTTTGTGAGCCGTCGTTTGCTTTTTTCGTTTCGCAATCAATAATCAGCCTTCTCTATGCCTCACATGAAACCCTTCGCACAACATGATTGGGCCAAAATGATGATGCCTACATCTTTGAAGTACAAGACGGGGACATTCATGCCGCGCAGCCTACAAAACCCCTCTAGTTAAGCAATATCCGAGCCGCTACCGTTGCCGTCGAGGCCATTCCCTTCGATTCTCTCCCCGTCGCTATTGTCGTCGTCATCTCCAAAGAACTCATCCCTCTGGACACCTATTTCTACATCCATCTTGTCCTGCTTGCCGCCTTGGTGTCCCGCTGCGGGATATCTATCAGAAATGTGTTTCGGCAACCGAACCCCATCCTTATTAGCGGATCTTATCTCCAATTCCGGCTCTGCACTCATTTCGCTAGCAGCCATCTGTTCGCGAACCCACGCGCGCACCTCTTCACGCTGCGCATCGGTTTCATTCTCCGATCCAGAAGGGCGCGAGTAGGAGTGGGGATATGGGTCCGAGTGTTCCTGCGACTGTGAACGGAGCTCCGGTGGGAAGAGTGAGATGTACTTCTTGAGCTTGGGATAGTGCTTGCGATCAGAGTATGGTGTCAGAAATGCCTAGGCGGCTGTCTTCGAAGCATAGGACGCACTATGATATAGTTAAGATCGACTCTGAGCTCCTCCAGTTTCTTTTCGAGTTGTTTGCGCTCTTTCTTCCCTAGCTTTGCGGCCTCCTTGCCCTTGTCAGATGCCTCGGACTGGGAAAGCTGACGCTTGACCTGCTGTATACGTCGCGTGATCTTTTGACGTTCTAGCATAGATATGAGAAGAGTTGGTTAGCGACTGAGGGATCGTTCAAACATCAGCACTATGCTTACCGAAGAACTTCACTCCATGGTATCGCGCTGACATGGCACGCTCTTTACGAACACGCTCAGCCTGCGCGAGGTCCGCCTCTAGAGATTTGAGCCTGCGTTCTGTCTTCGTGCGGACATCTGCGGCCAGTTTATCCTGGTGAGTGGGTGCTGGTCAGAATTTGAATGGGTACACGAAATACCGTTCGCTAGTAGATATGGCATCGAAGAATTTTGAACGTACCTTTGCAAGCAGCCTCCTAGTCTGTCTCAGTTGAGCCTTGATTTTCTGCACTCCAGGCAGTGCGAGTGGGGAGGAAGCATCGTCTTTCTGCTGATGTCCGTGTTTGCGTTTTGATTTAGCGTCACCGTGCGCAGAGGATTTTAGTTGCACAGACGAGGAAGTGGAAGCTGTAGACTGAGAAGTAACCCCCTTACGAGTGGGCGGCATTTTGAGTCACCTCACAACAAACAATGCTGAAGTAATTCTGGGACTGGGATTGTGGTGTCGGTCAAACTGCGAGCGTTGTGCCTCCGTCAATAATTGTGAGAAACCTTCCATCTAATCTTATCAGCTTTCGGTCTCGTGCCGAGCTGCAGATCATCATCCTGGTTTAGACATTAGATAAGATAATCCTACAGCGTACGTGGCGCATACCACACCCGAGCGCGCGAACAGCAAGGTTGTCCTGCGAGCTTGCAAGTTTCCAGTCAGTGTTGGTGCCGCTCGGTCTCCTCCTGCCAAACTATCTAGCAGGATTACACCTGTACGACCTACAGTAGCGGAATTTTCTGCTGCAAGGCATTCATGAGATTGAAGTGCAAGCATGGAGCTAGAAAGGCAAGCTTCATTGCCTTCGGCCTCATCGCCTTAGCCGCGGTATCATGCACGGCAAGAGAGACCGACGCCATTGTGAGTGCTTGAATAACGCTCTTCTAATCATCTTTACGAGCTGCTTAGGATGATGTGTCGTCTGGTGGACAGCCGCAGGAAGAATTCCAAGTGATTGATCCAGCTACTGAAGGCAAGCATCCTCGGGCTGCCAACTGAACATGAATCTGAGTCTCACATTACAGCTTCCAGAGCGTACAAACAGGCTCTCTTCACTCTAGCCACTCTCACAGCACTTCCACCGTCGCAGTCGGAGGAGCCATCACCATACCATGCACACAATGGGAATAGCTTTCAACTGTCGTCATTCTTACCCAGCATGCAGGGACAGGGCCCCTTTGCGAGTGCTATGCGTATAGCGGTCAAGCTGCTACATCAGTCATGGCTTCCACCGTCTCTCACGGGCTACATCAAGGACGAGCTGTCAGGCGCGAAGAAGAAAGACCACGAACTGCAAGGCAAGGCTGTCAAAGTCATCGACTTGCTGCAGCATGCAGCGGAACTAGGCAATGCAGACGCGTTGTATACTCTGGGTCAGGTTTCTCTGGTGCGTGATCCCTGTTGCAGTTTCCTACCGTGCGCAACTAAGCCGGATTCAAGTTTCCCCCGAATTCCTACTTCCCCTCAGATCCTGCATTGGGCTACAGTTCATTCTCAACACACGCACGATTTACTGGCAACGCGTCGTCACAAGCCGTCCTTGCCTTCTTCCACGCAACTGGGTACCATGGCGTGGTTCCAATCGATCAAGCGAAAGCCCAGCTATATCTCACATTCGCCGCGCATGGCGGACATAAGGGTGCCCAAATGGCGCTTGGGTACCGATACTGGTCGGGAATAGGCGTTGCGGAAGGCTGCATGGATGCACTGACTTGGTACGAGGAGGCTGCAGAACAAGGTGTGTGACTTGAGATCTTGTGCAAGGCGTGTTCTCGAACCCCCTCTAGCGATGGCGAAGTTCTTGTCCGGTCCGCCTGGCGGGAGGACACTGCCCTTGGCTTCGCCTCGGCTATCTGATCTTGTAGGCGGCGTCTACGGTCCTGGTGCAAGTGTAGCGTCGACAGGTCTGAGCGCGGGTCGGCCAGTGATCAAGACAGCGAGCGCGAGAGCGGCAGGAGAGACCTGGGAAGATCTTCTCGAATATTACTTGGTGTGTGCTCCGCTGCTAGGGCATAGCGCCACTGCTGAACTATACGTAGTTCAATGCTGACCGTGGGGAGCTCGACTTCGCGTACCGACTGGGAAAGATATTCTATCAGGGTAGTGTCTATGGCCTGCCCGGGGGCATCGCATCGGGCGGCGACGGCGCAAGTGCAGTTCCGCGCGACTACGCGCGGGCGCGGCACTACTTCCTGCACATTGCTCGCCAAGTCTGGCCGCGCGACCCGCCGAACTCAGCACAAGTACAGGCGTCCACGAGGGACGAAACCACGCAGGCAGGCTACGCAGCGCTTGCTGCAGGTTACCTCGGACGCATGTACTTGCGTGGAGAGGGCGTGAAACAGGACGCGGCGCTGGCGAAGATGTGGTTCGAGCGCGGGGCGGAGTTCGGCGAGAAGGAGTGCCACAACGGTCTGGGCATCATCTGGCGGGACGGCCTAGTCGAGGGGCGCAAGGACATGAAGAAGGCGCACAACCATTTCAGTGCGGCTGCGACACAGGACTTGGCCGAGGCGCAGGTGAACCTGGGTAAATACCACTACAGTAAGTCTGCTAGGATTGCGACTCGAGACATGTCTGAGGTTTTGCAGGTCGGGGTGAATACAAGTCTGCTGCCGTGCACTTCGAAGCCGCAGTCAGACAAGGCTCGCCCTTTGAGGCTTACTACTACTTGGCAGAAATCCAGAGCAGACAGGCCAGGAATCCGATGGCTGTCCCAAGCATCGCGGGCAGCTCATGTGCGATTGCCGTGTCGTTCTACAAGGTTGTCTCGGAACGAGGCGTGTGGGGTGATGACTTACTCAATGATGCCGAGCTTGCGTGGAACATGGGCACTGAGAGAGCCAGCGAAATGGCCATGTTGAGGTGGTGGATTGCTGCCGAGCGCGGATTCGAGGTCGCGCAGAATAACCTGGCGTATGTACTCGATCAAGGTGTGTCTCTGCTACCCGTCACCTGGGTTCTCCTTTCTAAGGCAAATCGATCTCAGACAAGAGCATCCTGCGCTTCACAAGATTCGCGCCCATCTCCCCTTCGAACGACACAGCACGCCTCGCGCTGACTCAGTGGACCCGTTCTGCGGCACAACGTAATGTGGACGCCCTCGTCAAAGTAGGCGACTACTACTACCACGGGCTGGGTGTCCCGGATGAACCAGAGGAGGTGCGCTGGGAAAAGGCGGCGGGCTACTATCAATCTGCGGCAGACACGCAATTGAGTGCTTTGGCAATGTGGAACCTTGGGTGGATGTATGAAAATGGGATTGGCGTCCCTCAGGTAGCTCTTCATCTTCTCAAATGTCGTGCATTCTGACGCCGATGCTCAAGCAGGATTTCCACCTTGCAAAGCGTCATTACGACTCGGCCTATGAGACAAATAGCGAGGCGTACCTCCCGGTGGCGCTATCTTTGCTCAGGTTGCATGCGCGGAGTATCTGGCACACTCTCATGGGCGGATCGAACGGGCTGAGTCTATTTGGTAATGATATTGACGAGAGTGGTGCGTGTGGTAGCCATTCCGAAGTAATACCGGGACTCATTCGCATTTGCAGATCTGTTGTACCATGCCTCATCCGAGGGACATGAGATCGAAGGCAGCAGCCCTGATCACGAAGAGCGGCCAACTGCCGGTGAGCGAGTAGAAGAGATCCACGAATATGACGAAGGCCCGTGGTACCTCGGCAAAGCGAAAGACGAATTTAACAGGCGGAGAAGAGGACAAGGTACAGGTCGGACAGGTCGCGACGAAGATGACCCCGTTCAGGCGAGTCTTGTCGTGTGTTGTGATGATCGTTCGTGACCTGATTGTTACAGTGGGCGAGAGAAAGGAGGCAAGCCGAAAACGACCGTGACAATGACCTAGGTCCTGAAGACTACTTCGATGCCGTGACTCGTGGTATCAACCGTGAGGATGAGAATGGAGACGACTTTAGCGAGACCATGCTCTTGGTCGCGCTGTGCCTCTTGGTCTCCGTGCTGATCTATGTCCGTGGGCGATGGATGGAAAGGCTACGTCGCGAAGAACAACAGCAACCACCACCACAGCAAAATCAGCAGCCAGTCGCCGGGCAGCCGCCTGCAAATGCCGCGCCAGGTGTTCCTGGCATGGACGACTGGGAAAGGGCATTGCTCAACCGTTGACATATTCGTATACACACGGACTCATACTTCGCACTGCATTTGTACCCTTGTACATGGAGATTACCATATGTGATAGATCTTGTTCCTTTCTATCTGGTCATAAGACAAGACACAATTGGAATGGCTCGATCTACAGACATCTATTGGTAAATCGACGTGCCAAATCCTTGTGCTCCCACAATGAGGACGCCGTGAGGCAGCGCTACTGCGGTTCTATCGAGCGCGCGAAGCTCCGATACTCTGCCACCATTACAGTATTGCCAGTCGAAGTACGTACGGAGCTAGGCCCACAACCGTAGACCTCGCGGATAAGAACAGCCTCGCGATGAATGCCTTAGACACCATCATCATAGGCATCCTTCTCCTGCTACTCTGTTCCGTGCTCGTTCATATCGTATACATCCTCCCTCTCGCGTTGCTGGCGATTATAGTATTCTGGACAAACAACGGCGATCATGGCCACATTGAAGCAAGCAAGCAAGGTTTCTCAGGCTACAGGTCTCACAACGCCCACTGACACGCCTGTGGCCACGGCTGCGGATGCGCCGCCAAGCGATAGCACGGTCAAAACATGTACACGCGAGGAACTCATAGCAAATATGAAGTCAAGCCTGATCACAATGCAAGTATCACGTCCAATTCGATTGACTCAGGCGTCAACAAGACCGAGCCTATTGACGATACTTCATGTAGGGGCCAGTCCTTACAAGCGTTAAACGAGAATTCGGCGAAGGTATCTACCCTGGGGCCAACAATGGTTAGTCATGCTCTGCCCTGCAATTCAACTCCTGTCAGAGACATGAATTGGTATTCCAGAAGGGCGCCGCCGCCGAAATCCAACAGCTCCACGATCGAGTAAAGGCTCAAGAAGAAAAGGAAGACAAAATAGTAAAAGCCGCCAAGGATATGATCCAGAAGAAGGTGAAGGGCCAAGTCGCCAACGAGATCCAGTGAGTTAGACGGTACCGGGCGGACGGTCCACGGCGATGTAGCTCATGATGCTCTGCTAGGGATCACATTCGCGAGCAAATAAAGCTCGAGATCGCGCTGCAAGTAAAGGGCCAAATTAACGACCAGATATCGAGCCTCTTCCCAATCACTCTGAGGCAGCAGATGGATGAAGCCCAGAAACAGATTGTCGATACGAAACATGCGCTCGACAACTCGTAAGTGGTCTTGACATGCCGATGCCGAACCATCCGCTGATGTTAGCGATCAGGAAAGCGAGGCAAGCCAACTCGCTGCTTCGATCCAGCAATCTGGACGACCGACTCGCTGCCATACTGAAGCCGGACGGGACCAGGAGTGACGTATGGCCGGTCGACTTGCGGTCTCTGTTCAATTATGACTGTAAGTAGCACCTGATCTTTGGTGGACAGCTGCGTGAGGAGACCTGACCACGAACCTCTTTATGCCACAGCATTGATGGTGCGAGTCCTCCTGAGGGATTATGGCCTGTTTGCGCAGGATACACGAGAAGGAAATCTCAACAGGTTCATGGCACACGTCGGTATGTTAAGCGATTCGAGGCTGGCGAACATGCTAACCGAAGGTCTTCGCATCATGTAGGTGTCCCATTCCAGCTGGTAGCTGTGCCAATCACATATGAGCCCGGGAGTACCTTGACATCCCCCATCGAGCTGCTTCGGACGGCGTGAATGCATCGTATCTGCCAGACGTTGCATGAGCTCATGGATCAGCCTCCGTATGCGGAAGACAGTCGATTCTCTGTACTCATGCGCCGCAGAGCATTCCTGGAACTGCGTGCCGTGACTTCGGATCAACTGTGTGCGTTCAAGTTGTACATTAGTAACCTGTAGGGACGGACATGCGTCAGTTTGTGTCATAACATGTATATTTAGTTGAATGTACTAGCCTCTAGTGTCACGATCGCGAGCCCACATATGTAGTGAATATGCGCCAGGTTTGTCGGAAGAAGTCTTGGTGGGAACCGTGTCGTCCGTGTGCAGCATGTGAATTCAGTACTTCTTGCAGCCCCAGGAGATTTGAAATCGGTTGCAGTCATTTCGCAGCAGGGGTTGTCACCTCACTTGCTCATTGACGCAGTGCGAGCGCTTTCCTAGAGTCATGCAGGATCATAGCCTGAATGACCTATCGATGTACGCGCCGTCCAGCAGACAAGGGTCCCGAATTACAACACAGGCCTTGTCAGGTAAGCAACATGTTGGCCAAACGCTAACCCCTTCAAGTTCAAGTTGGTGTAAGGTAAAACCGATACCTATCAGTAGCATACAGGTAGGCTTTTGGGCCAATCGGGCTTGTTCTTCTGACCTTAGACCATGTTGCAATGGCGGACCCGTAGGAAGGTTGTCGGCAATATGTCGGTCAAGTCCTGCTACCAAGAAATACTTGGATCTCAAGTCGACAGTCGATGAAGGTCGTGAGCAACTTGACGATGTCGCTGTTATAGAGCTGGACTATCTCTCGATGAATCGTTATCGATATACTGGCAACGCTCCTCGAAGGGACTGTCCACCTTGCTGTCTCCGCCCATGTCGTACCGCATTCTGGTCGGATCCTACGCGAATGAGATTTACACGGTCTCTTTTGACCCCGATACCTCGAGCATCTCGCTCGTTTCGTCAATAACAGTCGGGTATCACCCATCATGGATCACCCCTCATCCGACCGATAAATCGCTTGTGTTTGCCGGGCTCGAGCAAGCTGAGGGGAAAATCGTAGTCGTGCGGTATGACGAAGGAGGCAAGGGCAGTCTGGTAGGCGAAGTCTCTAGTGGTGGCGCGGACCCGTGCACCTTGCTCGCAGCAGGCACTGAGCTGCTCATAGGGAATGTGAGTCCACAGCTGTGCTTTGCAGCGCTCTGCTCGTCTCAACGCCTGCGCTCTAGTACTCCTCCGGGACATTCACGACCATCCCTCTGATACCCGAGCCGCCGCACCTGCAGGTGTCCCAGAGCTCGACGCTCAGATTCACGGGCACAGGCCCGAACAAGGAGCGCCAGGAAGCGTCGCACCTGCACCAGGTCTTCCTGCACCCCACCCGCGCAGAGCTACTGATCCCCGATCTCGGTGCGGATGTGACGCGTCGCTTCGTCAAGGATGCTAGCGGCGTGTGGGTTCCAAGCGGTGTTGTTGCCTACAAGGCGGGAGGAGGACCGCGGCACGTTGTGGTATTGAGTACGTCCCCGCTGTCCCACGTCCATTCCGATCGTTCTCAGGTGCACGCCCAGATGATATTCTCTATACTGTCCTCGAGCTCACGAACGAGGTCACTGCACATCGGCTGCCACCCGCTCCGGAAGAGCCTACGCTCCTCGCGTGTGTGCACACACTGCGTACGGCCGCCCCGCGTGAGGCGTGGCCGGACATGTTCGCAGCGGAGATCTTGGTTGCGACGTCGCCCACGCCGTACCTGTACGTATCGAATCGCGACGACCCGTCGTCTGAGGGAGACACGATCGCCGTCTTCTCGCTCGCGGACCCTGCGAAGCCTGAGCTGGTGAATGAGGTGCGTTCCGGGCTGCGGCATCTGCGCGGGATGTGGTTCGGCGGTGAGGACGCGCGGTGGCTGATTGCCGGCGGAGTGCTTGGGGGCGGGGTGAAAGTGTTCGAGAGAGTCGATGGAGGGAAGGACTTGAAGCAGGTGGCTTCGCTAGCGCTGGAGGCGCCAACAGGATTCTTGTGGTTGTGAGTTGCCACTACACGATGTAGAAGTGTCGAGATCGTCGCGTGTTGGTCGCCGTCGGGCCTGCCATTGCCTGGTCATGTTCGCGCTGAGCAAGTACCCGCGCGAGGCCTGTCGCGCCGGTCCATAGTGTCGCTGAACCCCACCCTAGAAAAATGAATGATGGTATGTATGCCTGACCAAGTCAGAATCACCTAAGCTGGACAGAGACCCTGAGGTCAGGTATCCTACAAGGTCTATACGATATTAGTAGAGCGTGAGACTGCTGCACCGCCGCCGGCGTCTTGTAGGATACACATAGTACCACTTGAATTGTCACATCGCATCCTGCAGGTGCGCCTTGGACCTTGGACCGTCGGCACTGATATCTAGTTCGGATCGCAGTTCACTTGATCCATGGAGAACACGCGAGACATGCCAAGTACAAAGCGGAACCAGCATCAGCCGGGTCAGTCTTCGCACCTGTATCGCGCCTCATACTATTCAAGCCATAGGTTTCACCCACACGTTTTCATTCGGCCACCCTGAGGCCATGTCTAGGTCATCCATCAGGCGAAAATACCGTAAGTGTTGGTCTAGCAAGCACGACCTTGACTCAGGTCTTATGAGTTTTCACCTCAAAGGTTCAGGCGGTATTGGCTATGTTGTTTCTCTATTGTACAGATCGTCATCAATACATCTTACACCGCACCATACCGCATTCACATCTCCGCTGTTGCCCATGTCAGCCATGTATGCACCACTGTGCGTCTTTATGAACCGTCCACACCGACTCTGCACTAGACCGCTCACTTGCCGCCGCCACGGCACGTCTTGACGTGACGCCAAAGGGAGTCGCTTCGAGACATAACGCGTCCACAGCGGTCGCACTTCCGCGCGGTGGACTTCAAATGGAGGGCAGCGACGTGTTTGCCGATGTTCCTGCTGATGACCTGCTTGCCGCACAGAGTGCCATCCTTCATGACCCAGCAGCAATGGGTCATAGTGCCCGCAGGGGGTGTGTTTAGGTGGTACCGTCGGAGGTGCTCCATGACGCGTCCGGGCGAGAGCGCCGAGATGGTGCGGTCACAGAGTCCCTGCCAGCGGCATGCCCTGCCTTGGGTGATGCTGGTAGGGTGTATAGGCAAAGGGAAACCATGGTTCGAGTGGAAAATGACGGGCCGTCAATAGAGGGCAGAGTGCCGGGGGTTGCATGGAAGCTGTCAGCAAAAGTATAGATGATATCGACGCCACTGCTGTTGAGGAGTTAGATCACAGAGGGACTGGGTGAGAATCATATGCAGATGACACACGATAGCGATGGCGCAAGCTGAAGATAGGTCATCATGATGTCGTCGATGTATTGATACATCGGCTCCAAACTGGATTGAAAGAGAATTGAGATTCATGAAGCAGCACGGTCATCGCCTACGTACCCCAAGCTGAAGCCGTCTGCTGGCCATGCTATCGGTGCCCAGAAGTCCACGGAAACATTACTGCCCGGCACGGGATCCTCGTCGCGGCCCAGGGTGTGGTCCTCGTCATCATTTTCAAAGTAGCAGGTGGTGAATGGGGGCTTGATGATTGGGGAAGTGGATGGTTTCTTGCTCGCCCACTGTAGACATTATATATAGGGAAGTATGGTAGAGGTGAACTTGGGGGACACAGTATTCATGCGCGCGGTGAGCCGAATCAGAATGTTTGAATGCTGGGCCCACATCACTAACTACATTGTCAGCTTGAAGCCAATTGGTGTGTGACGGCCAGGGCGACGCACCAACGAAGATCTCAGGGACTGGCCACTTCCGTCTTGACATTCCATTTGATCCAATAAACTCACCTACTCGTGGCGCTCGCAGCGCCTCAGATCTCAAAGCCAGCATCCGGCTACGTGAGACAGCCGGGGCGGGTTGAAGAGATCGTCTACTCTGTTCTCAGGAGACTGGACCATGCTGTGAGAGACGAGTAAGGACACCACACCTGTCAGAGTCCAGGGAAGACAAACCATGAAGCCAGTGTGCTGAGGCCCTCAGCAAAACGTCGGCGCTCTGATCCCTGTCTGAATCATCTGAATCAGATCATTCAGACGACTCAGGCACTCAGACAGCCGTCTGAATTAAGGAGGTTCATTTCTGAGCCAGACCCGCCAGTCTGCATCAGAGTGCTATCAGACGCACTCAGACAGGCACCAGACGACATTCAGGCCTCTTCCAGCTATCACAGACAATAGGTATATAATCTGTAATACTAGATACAGATTCCAGAATATATGCGCAATGGAACATGACTAGGGGACAAACAACTGAATCCCTTCAAGGGAGGTAACATGAGAGCTCGAACCCAAATGTGTATGCTGTGAATGAGTGATGAAATATCCGAGACAAAACGAACAGGGTGGGCGCACAGCGGCCTGGAGAACGATCACATCGGACGGGGTATATAGCAGCTGTAGACAAGGGTTCGGCCTTGCAAAAAGCCATATATGATTAATATTGGGAAACCGGATAGCTATTGGAGACTTACAGCTGCACATTTGACCTGGCCTCAGGTGCTGGAGTGACAATCATAGTGTAGGGTAAATAATTCATCGGTGTGTAAATTACCGTTTTTTACAGACCCAGGTTTTGGGACCCCATTTTTTACATGGTAAAAAATGTAAATTACAGTAAATCACGGGACTATTTGCGCTTCGGCACGTGACACCCTCCGGTGTGTAAAAAACAGTAAAAAAATGGTAGAAAAATGTAAAGATATGTTAAAAAAAGCTCCAGGGAGCATTCATATCACATGCAAGGGCAGAAAGAGTATCTAGCATATGCTACAGACTACCTACACATCCTAATTGAACTCCCATAACACCTTGCCAAGTTGCCGTCTTCTGCCTCATTTACATTTACTAGCTCCTCCTAAATATCCATGCAGCCGCTGTGGCTTCAAGTTCCCAGCCCTAGATGATGGGGGCAATTGTAATGGGCAAGATGAAGAGCGTGAGCCGTTATGATGAAAGAGGACCGAGAGGTTTGCAAACAACAGGGGCAGAGGCCCGAATACTGGTGTTGGCTCGACAAAGAGATACAAGAGGTGTTCAAACCATTCTAAGAGATTCTAAGTACCTACGGCTAGATCTGAGACAGCACGGCTAAGTCTGAAAAGGTAAGTCAGAACTTGTACTACGTTCGAGCAGAGTCGGTTGATATCTACAGAGACCGTGTATAAGTATGTAGACTACAAAGATACAAAGAGTAGCGCACTGAAGCAGTGTTGACAAAATAATAGCCCGGGGTGCAAGGCATTGGCCCAATTGGCGGCTGAACGTGGGTACCCAGCACGTGACACACCCTTATTTACATTATTTACACCTCTATTCAGACAGCCCTGTAAAAAAGTGTAAATTACTTGTAAATTACCTGTAAAAAAGTACGGTGTAATTTACACTGATTTATTTGCCTTACACTAGACAATCAGTGATGCTAGTGTCTGGGCCGTTGATCACATGATCTACATTGGCCATGTTCACCTTGCACATGAAGCCATAGATCTGTTCGTGTGATGCGATGTGAGCACACAATAATATTCAGATGATATCTAATGTGGCTCACATTGAGTTGCCGAGAGAAGCTCGTGAAGCACAATTGGCAGTACACATTGTAGAGAACATGCAGCAGGAGCTGCACTGGCCGCTGGATGATTATGTGCTCGCTGGCTGGGTCCCACCAAACCATATGGTGATTCTCGGGATACTTGAGCCTGCAAGATGCATCAATTGTGCATCTGGGGTTACACTTCAATGCAGGCAGAAACTCACATGTAGAGCTTCATGAGAAATGACACCTGAAATATATTAGAACAAATTGTGTCAATAAACCACAAGCCTAGCAGCAATGTGGAATAGGTGCATTGCCCAGGATAAGGGTGTGATGGAAACAGAACAGGTGCGCGACCAGCACAGCTGGTCTGCGGATGATGTCCTCAAGTTCCTGAGCCGATGGTCTCTACCTTTGGGAGGTCTAAGATCTTGGCCGAGGCCCTCACCGACTGTGAGTGCGGCCAGCCGCATTCGCAGGTGAATGCCCGTCTCTTAGCTCATACTGTTGAGCAAGTGTTTCGGTGGCAGCAGTTCCACTGGACACACCGTAAGGCACCGGCACTCACATCATCCCTGAGCAAGGACTTCACAGATTTCACTGAGTGGTGCGACGTGGAAACACACGCGGAGAATCTACTCATCTTATGGAAGGAGCGCGCTCTGGCTCTTGTTGCCCCACTGTCCACTGCCCACCCTCGGGACACCACTCGTACGGCGTGATGCCTGAAGTTCGGAGGGAGCGCCGCCTGCCCGCCCCCCGTTCTCGTCATTTGCCTCATTGTTGGACCACCAACATGGTGTTTGCTGCGCGAGGATGGCCCCCTGCACCATTGGTGAGGGGCTCTTGGTCAGCCTGAAACCTGTAGGGCGATGACACCGTGTGATTGGCACTTCACCGTGCAGGTTAGAACACAGGCGTGGAGCCCACTATTAGGAGCCGCTGATGGCTCAATCTCACTCTGCATGTACCTACACTGTATGGAGTCTAAACCCAAGGAATTGAATATATAAAAAACAGAACAGGTGCACTACTCACAGTGCTCTACCACCAATCCTACATCACCCACTTTGCATATCTTCGCAATCAATTGCTCATTGTCCTTGCTGCGCACTTTGCCATTCACCCCTACTCTCGGCTCTCACTTCGGCCTTTGGTGTATCTTGCGTTTCCTCATGAAGGGACAAGATGAGGAGAATGGGCAAGAGGAGTAGGGCATATTGGTAGGCATCATGAGGTTGGAGAGGGTCGGCATGACAGGTGAGCGAATGCCCCTGAAGCAGGGCCAAGTTCGCCAGCTGCTTGCAGTCCTCCAGCATGCTAGATCAGTACGAGGAGATGCAAGAAGGTGGTCAGTCCCTTGTTCATGCCCACAACACTATGTGAACAATGGAGTGTCCGAGCCTGGAGAGTCGGAATTGAGTAGGACGGAGAGGTCTGTTGCATGTCAGCCCAGGGGGTGGACACATCACTCAGAGTGAAATTAGACTGCGTGGATACGATGAGTATGACAGAGATGCTGCCAGAATCACTTGCCATACATATTGGACAACTGAAGCACATTCTTTCATAACCATCTGGTGTAGTAGTAAGTAGTGCTTATGTTGAATGTTTGCGGAAGTGAGGGTTCAAATCCTCCTAATGTGATTATATTTTGCAGTGCATGAAACTTGTTTCCATGATTCTGTCTGAGCTGTCTGAGTGCTCTGAACCATCTGGATGGTCTCTGGGTAGAAACATGGCCAGGTGAATCAGGGATTTCAGATTGATCCAGCCGGCCCAGGCAATATCAGGTACAATTCAAAACTTGACAATTTGCTGATGCTTGAGTGGTCTGCCAACTGCCCGGGTATGCACTGTATGGGTAGTGCACTGCCCTTGTGATGATCTGACAGATATGATCGGTGTACAAGACCCAAATTGATGTGCACAGTGAGCCAAATCAGAATGTTCGAATGCTGGGCCTACATCATGCTACTATGTCATGTAGAATTTGTAGGACATCTGAGCCCAGCACCTCTTTTAGATGTAAGTTTGTGTCCTCCAGGTTCCCCTCTGCCATACTTCCCTGTATATAATGTCTATAATGGGCAAGCAAAACCCATCCACTTTCCCCGTCATCAGGCTTCCGTTCACCAGTACCTATCACCTGCTACTTTGAATATGATGACAAGGTCCCACACCCCGGGCCGCCACGAGGACCCCATCTTGGACAGTAATGTTTCCATGGACTTATGGGCACCAGCGGCATGGCCAACAGACGGCTTGGGCTTGGGGTATGTAGGCGATAACCATGCTGCTTTACGGGTCTCAATTATCGTCGATTCTAGCTTGGAGCCAACAGATCAATATATCGACGACATCATGTTGACCGATCATCAGCTTATGCCACCACTATTGTGTGTTGTCTTCATATTATTCTCACCTAGTCTCTCTGTGGTCTAACTACTCAACAGCAGTAGCGTCGATAGTGTCTATGCTTCTGCTCACAGCTTTCATGCAGCCCTCGGTGCTCTGCCCTCTATTGACAGACCATCATTTCCCACCTCGGACCACAATCTCCCTTTGCCCATACACCCTATTATGACCAGCGTCACCCAAGTCAGAACATGCCACTGGCAGGGATTCTGCGACCACACCATCTCGGCGCTATCGCCTGGCCATGTGATGCAGCACCTCCAACAGTACAACCTGAACGTGGAGGCTAACCCACCCCCGGTGGGCATAATAACCCTTTGCTGCTGGGTCATGCAGGACGGCACTCTGTGCGGCAGACAGGTCACCAACAGGAACCTCGGCAAGCATGTTGCCGCCGTCCATTTGAAGTCCACCGCACGGAAGTGTGACTGCTGTGGCCACATTGTGTCTCGGAGTGACACACTTTGGCATCACATGAAGAAGTGCCATGGCAGCAGCAACTGAGCTGTCTAGCACAGAGTCAGCATGGACGGGTCATAATTATGCATAGTGGTTTATAACACGGCTGACATGGGCAAGAGCAGAGGTGGGAGTACGGCGTGGCACAGTGTAAGGGGGTGTTGATGCTCCACAGAATTTCCCTGGCAATATTTACTTAACCTGATTTGCAACACTGATTTAGGTGCCCGGTGTCGGCTTTTTGAATGTTTTGTGTATTTGTAGAATGTTTCATGAGGTGCTTTCTGTGTCATGTTGTCGGGTTACTACAAGAATGAGACAGTGACTGAGGACATACCAATAATATTGCTAAGCATGCGCACAATTACTATATTTGTCATTGTAAGTGCCCTCAAGGACTGGCTGACTTCAGCACATGGAGGCTTGCTCTAGTAGATGCGCAGTTGATATGATGAAGTTCGTCAGTATATTGATTTGTTGGTAGTTTTCCTGTAGTACTTTGTGTATAATATACAGAATATGTATGCATAGGATGTGAATGTAAATAGCTTGTGCATCAGATTAAGTCTGGCGCACACGCACATTTGAAGGCATCACCATTAAGTGAAGAAGTGCATACAGGTACAAGGTGTATACATGCGTGCTCCAACGTAGGACTAGTAAAAGTTAAATGACTATTGAATGCATTTACTCTCCTCAGAATAATGATTCAAACTGTGCCGTGAAGTTTGAAGGTACGCAGACACATCATAAAACTAATAATGACACCAAAGCTCAAGTAGAAGGGTGTACTGGCAATCAATTCAGAAGACAAACAACTATATTGGTAGTACAATACATTCAGCCAAATGTACGTATGACAACCTCACTTCTTTGCACAAGAGCACTCAACCTGTACTCCTGTAGCTTGTTTCCATTTATCCTTTTTGTCTGAACGAGTCACATGAGCTGCATTTGTCCCAGTTGTGCGCATTTCCTTTGACATCTGTGCTTGAAATGTGGTGATGGACTGACATGAGCCAGCTGGAGGTGGTGTCTGGTCGCAAGGTCGTGGTGGTCTGCAAGCACAAGTTGGCCATACATATGTAGCTACAGGAGTCGTACCTGCAGCTGTAAGCTGAGCCTGCGGGCAATTGCTAGCTGTATCTTGTGAGGTCAAAGCTGTGGACCTCATGCCCAAGGCTTGTACATGCGGCTTTCTACCTTTCTTTGGGTTCATGCATACTGGGTCAGGTGAGTCTGGTATTGTTTGAGTATGGTTGCCCTCTGAGGACACTACTGCTTGAAAATACTAGCAGTGAGTATCGATGGCAAACAAATAGGCAAGTGGACATACCTGTAGTGCTCAGCATGGGAGTATCCGATGTATGTGTGGCTTGGTCAGTTGCGTCATTGGTGGACGACAGCACTATGTCTGATGCTGAGTTCGACAAGCAAGTGTTAAGGAATGACGGTATGGTTTCACCTCCAACTGGCAGAGGGAAATCAATGTTCTGATGTACATATACAGACTGATCCAGTGTCAAGACTTGCCAGGACTAGGGGATGGTTGGTGAAGAGCTGATTGTGGATGCTGCCCCAGAACAAGGTATTGGGGAAGTCACAAAGGGACTTGGTGCAAGGGAAGGCCAGGGAGAAAGAGCGGTGCAGTCAGCAGGCAACGAGTAGTCTGATGTGGACGATTGGCCGGGAGCAGATGATTGACCAGGAGCAGATGACTGAGCTTGATCATCTGATTGATCTGTTCCAGAAGTGGATGGACCAGTGCTAGTGGACATTGTATCATGCGCAATGGCAAAGGATGGTGCCTGTGGCATGGACAAGTTACCAGGAGTAGAAGAAATGGTGTAAGATGGGAGTGCGTAAGGGTTAAGATTGGACACCCAACTCAGGTCTAGACTATGTGTTTCCACTTCAACTGGCAGCGGTGATGCGGTGGTAACACCAGTGGGAGAAACGGTGTTGTCCAGATCAGGATCGAAGGTTTGACTTATGGAAGGAGACATATGACCAGAACACCCCTCATCCATTGCTTGAGGGTGCTCTTGCACATCAAATGCATCTTCATAATTGATTGCATATAATGTGCGTCTCCATGAAGCTGGGGAATATACATCAATATGTTATGAACGACAGCCCAAATGCATTTACTCATGGAAAGCGACTTGTAGAAACTCAACGTAGGGCTTCATGACTCTCGTAACAAAGTTGGGCATAGTGTTCCCGAAATTGTGACCCATCTCAGTCTTGCCATGATGGTAGCTGCCAGGATCACAAGGTGAGCTATGGTATTAATACGATGCATACAATGTACATACCAGATTGTATGGATCTCACCACCTTCCTCGGGAGAAGGGCCACCGGCAATAACAGTAAAATACCAACTGGTTTTCTCTGACAGACCCACTAGAACATGCTTCAATACCGGTGCAAGAAGATCTATAAGTCTATGAGAACATATTAGTATACAAATGGAGTATAGGAACTCAGAAGACATACTGTTGGTGCTCACTTGGAGACAACTGTGCATCAGATTGAGTCTTGTTTGTGGGTTTGGCGTCGGCACTGTCCTCTTCTTTTGCAGCCTGAATATACTCATTGATTTCCTTCTTTACCTTAGGTGATTCCCCGTCATACATCTCCAAAGTGCAGTGCTTTACAACCTTGAGGCACTGACCCAGAGTTAAGGTATGATCCGCAATTTCTTGCTTCACAAGGGGCTAAACTTTATTGTTGTAATACTTGCGTGAATAAACCTCAATTGCCTGCAAGTGGTGATGACACTTGGTCTTCACAGAACCTATAACATTGAAGAGGTCTGTAATTGTCTTCAACACCTTGCTACAATTGGACGTCTTGCCGTGATGGTTGCGAAACCAATTTTGCAGTCTCTATCATGGGTGGAGTGAGTGACAACCGCGAGTATGCAACAGATCACGTACAGCATGACAGGCGTTCATGGCATTCCCAAGGATGCTTCTCTCCTCTGGTGTCAGATCATCCACGAGCCTGTTGCCGAACAATAGTGTGCGCTCTGGCCACTTAGTGAACCAATCAAAGTAGAGCGACTACCAGAATGGGGGCTGTTGCCTTGCCTTCTGAGCTTTGAGCCAGCCAGAGTAATGAGATTCTAAGAACACAGTTTGTTCTGTAGTTGCCCAAGGAGGTGGTGCCATGAAGAGACTAGTTGCAGGAGAGTCTGTCACCCCTCTCTCTCTGGAGTACTGATATATCAGTCCCTTGTGCGCTGATAGGTGCCAAGCCCCTCTGGGCCCCGATACACCTCTTTTCGGCAGTCGCATCCTGCCCGGCACTTCGACTCAGTCACCCAACACTTCGATTTCGCCTTCGACGCTCTTCGACATCTTCGACGGTGCGCGACGCTTGCTCAAAGCTCGGCACGGTCGTCCCGATGCCTCGCGCATAGATCTCGGAACATCTCCCGCATTTGGCGGACAATAGGGCCACTCGACGCCGTTCGGCCAAGCGCGTGCATCGCACCATGCCACACCGACGTAGCCGGTCTTTCCCGATTAGGTATTGAACCTCGCGGCATGCCTTCAACGACGGATACCGGTCCGAAGTGTCCATATGTTTCTCTTCATCTCCGCGTTTGGCATGACGTCACTCTACCGATGGACTTGATACGTGCCACTCGGTGAGGCAGATTCGTGCGGGACAATGCAAAGCCCCTTGTACTAGTGTGCCACTCTCGATAGTCGTAGCGTCCTATGCGTAGTATAAAATCTGTCATACTTCTCTCCAAAAATACAAGATCCGGTTCCCCCCTCGAGTTCAGAGCTCATAAGTCGAGTTCGCCCCGCGTCTAAGCCTTCAACTGCGTCACTTCGTCCCTCGCTGCGTAACCTCAAAACCTCGTCCACTGCGTTTACTCGTCGATACCGTCTCGACGAACCCTTCGACTTCGACTATTGTCGAAGAAACTGCGAACCGCGTCCTAGCTAAGTCCACCCCATCGAATCGTGTCCCTTCCTTCTACGATACATCGAAGAGCTCTGCCAAGCTTCGATCGTCTCCGCTAACCACCCACAGCCTCCGAGTAGCTTCGACGACGTGTCGAAGCCACCTCGTACCTTCCCTATTGTTCATAACCTTTTCCAAAGGCGTTTCTCGTGCTCACTCGAACCGCGGGACACCTTGCTGCTAACTCCCCTCTCACTAAGACTATAATCCGTCTCTCTAGTCCCTTTAGGTCGCACCCAGGTTAGGGGTTAGGGTTTCGTAGGTCGTATCATTTCTGGAGCCCACCACGAGGGGATCTCAGGCAAGAATTCGCCGCTTTCGGGTTTCCGAAAACGTCTCCAGTACTCACCCGCTCGCAAGTGCGTGAGGCTGCTAGTCGCAGCGCCGCCGAAAACCTCGACAGCTCCTCTCGAACGCACTTGACTCCCTCTCCAACAATTCCCGGTAACTTCGACCGCGACGAAGAAGACGAGATAGACCAAGAACTCCAGGACGACTTCGACGAAGAACCGATCCCTTCGACCGCCGAAGAACGCACTTCGTCCCCCGAGCTTCTAGGCCTCACTACTTCCGACTACGACATTTCGACTCCTGATCTTGTTGAACGATCCAGTTCTTCGCCCGAACCCGAGGATCCCATCCCATCTACTTCGAATCTCGTACTTCCGACTCCGTCTTCTTTTCGCGCCCACGCTCAGCCGCCCATCGCATCCTCTTCGCGACTTTCAGTCATACCTTCATCCGACCTGGCGCCTCCGCCACCATTGGCACCTTCGAACGCAGCTTCGAACTCCAACCCCGCACCACCCGCACCTACGAATCCTTCAACTACTACCGCGTCCTCTTCGACCCCAGCTCCTACTAACACTACGAACATGAGTCAGAACGCGAACACACCATTGATGCCCCTGCGCGGTCATTCAACGGCACCGAGCTTCGACCCGTCAGAAGTCCGTTCGCTTCGGCGTTACTTCCAGGACCTCGAAGCATTGTTCACCCGGTGTCAGATTACCGACGAAGCAGCCAAGAAACAGTGGGCCGTGCGGTACCCTTCGATCGACGTCGCCGACTTATGGGAAACCATCGAGTTCTTCATCGACGTAGCCAAGAGCTACAACGACTGGAAAGCCGACGTACGAGCACTCTATCCTGGTGCCGATGATACAAGAAAGTGGTCGCTGGCGGACATGGACCAGCTCATCGGAGAACGCGCTCGTATCGGGATTCACAATGCGGCAGATCTAGGCTGCTATTACCGCGACTTCATGGCCATTACAAAACATCTCATCGCACAGAACCGACTCTCCACTATCGAACAAAGTTGCGCATTTCTTCGAGGATTCCAGCCAGCGTTGCTCACACGGCTCGAGACCCGACTGCATCTCAAGCACCCCGATCACTATGCCGACGACCCATACACAATGGCAGAAATTCACGCTGCAGCTACGTTTATTTTACACGGTACATCGAGCACACCTACGACAGCGGCTAACCAAACTATCGCTTCGACATCGAACACTTCGACAACGGTGCCCCCCGGGATGATCAAGACCGAAGACATCTCGATGATCATCGAAAGCCTGTCGAGGACGATCGCGACGCTTATTCAGCCGACGACGCACGCTACGCACAACCACGCCCCCGCACCGAGACAACAAGCTGCCGTCCACGTCCACGAGAACAGCGGAGCTGAACAGACGTGCCATTACTGCGGCAATCGTGGCTGCAGGGTAGGCACCTGCGAGTTCGCAGAGATCGACATCCGGGACGGCAAGTGCAAGCGTAACACCGAAGGAAAGATCGTCCTTCCGAACGGAAGTTTCTGCCCCCGCACTATCCCTGGTCTCACAATACGAGATCGAATTTACGAATGGCATAGACGAAATCCCGCAGCACCCGCCGCTCCGACGATGCTCTTCGAGATCGACGATCGCTCGACTGTGCAAACATTCACGCTCAACACCAGCGGCAGGATTGAGGCACTC
>NW_020169839.1:1075613-1079586 GCF_002117355.1 Postia placenta MAD-698-R-SB12 | reverse complement strand
TTACGCAGTGAGGAACGAAGTGGCGCAGATGAGGATGTAGACGCAGGGCGAACTCGACTTATGAGCTCTGAACTCGAGGGGGGGACCGGATCTTGTATTTTTGGAGAGAAGTACGACAGATTTTATACTACACAGGACGCTACGACTATTCGAGAGTGGCATACGAGTACAAGGGGCTTTGCATTGTTCCTCAAGAACCTGCCTCACCGAGAGGCACATACCAAGTCCATCGGTAGAGTGACGTCATGCCGAACGCGGAGATGAAGAGCAACATATGGCCACTTCGGACCGGTAGCCGTCGTGAAGGCATGCCGCGAGGTTCGATACCTAATCGGGAAAGACCGGCTACTCCGGTGTGGCTTGGAGCGAAGCGCGCGCTTGGCCGAGTGGCGTCAAGTGGCCCTATTGTTCGCCGAATGCGGAAAATGTTCCGAGATCTACGCACGAGGCATCGGGAAGACCGGGCCGAGCTTCGAGTAAGCGTCGCGCACCGTCGAAGGTGTCGAAGAGCGTCGAAGGCGAAATCGAAGTGTTGGGAGACTGAGTCGAAGTGCCGGGCGGGATGCGAGTGCCAAAAAGAGGTGTATCGGGGCCCAGCGGGACTCGGCGCCTATCATCTCCTCCCTATTGAAATTTGGACCGCCCTCGGTCCTCCACGTGATGCGAGAAGCGCGATGGTCGTGAACGGATCGAAGCGGCCTGGCAACCCGCGTCGGTTTCGAACGCCACGTGGCCGGCGCTAAATGCTGGTCGGAAAGGGGTTATAAGCAGGGTAGACTTAGCCTCATTTTCCCCATCCCATCGTTCGTTCGTCGCTACCTCGTCGCCCTCTCTCGTATACTCACTGCTTCCACGATGTCTGCTCGCTCTGCCACCCCTGCCTCGACGCCTTCGCTCGTCAACCGCCGCCTCGCTTCGCTGCTCGTGGTCCTCGAGGCTCCGCCGACCGCCGACGCCGCGCTCGACGTGGTCGAAGAGTGGGCGCAAGATTTGTCGCCGCTCGTGGTAAGTCGCTTCGTAATCTGCATAACCCAACTAACGGTTTGTTTTCGAACAGCTCGCCTATCGCAAGGCCTTGGGCGCCATCCGCGACGAGGAGACGGAGCTGCGCGTTGCCGCCGCCGTCAAGCAACTCGCCGAGCGGGCGTCGGAGTCCTGGGTCGATTGGGCGCGCGGGGACTGGCCAGAGCTCGCAACCGCCATCGATGCCGAGGTCGAACGACGCCTCGAAGAGCAGAAGCGCCTCGCCGAAGAGGAAGCACGCCGCGTCGAAGAGGCCGCGAAGCGTGCGAAGGCCGCCGAGGAACGTCGCCTCGAAGACGAACGGCGTCGGAAGGAGGAAGAGGAACGGCGCCTCGAAGACGAACGCCGCGCGCAAGAGGCCGCCGATGAGGAGTTGGCGCGGATCGCGGCCGCCGAAGGCCTTCTCGACAAGGGGAAAGGGCGCGCGATAGTCGACGAGGAGGTCGCCGAGTTGTCGGACGACCCTTCAGTCGTAAGTGGTCTCTTCTATCGTGCTTCGATTACTAATCTCTCTTTCGTAGAAGACTCCTCGGACCGTCGAACGCCCGTTCGCGATGACCGAGGTCGACATGGCCGCCGCTGCGCTTGAGAAGCGCCAGGCCGGACAGAAGGTAAGCTCGATGCTCCGTCGAGTCGGTTCGAAGCTAACTCTTCGATAGTGCGATCGTTGCGCCGGCTACCGCTCGGCCCCGGTCGATTGCGTGTGGGCCGAGAACGCTACGACCTGCGATAGGTGCGCGCAGTTCCAACAGGGCTGCTATTTCGACAAAGTGTCTGTCCTGGGCAAGACAAAGAAGACGCGCGGCGGGGGATCAACCACCAAGAAGCGCAGTAAGTCGTTTCTTCTTGTCCTAGGCCTTCGCTGACGACTTCGTAGTTCGGCCGGCCTCGCCTGGGCCTTCGATCGCGGACTCGAGTGGTTCGAAGAAGCGTCGCGTCGACGAGCCTCCGCGCCCCCTTCTACGACGGCCTCTTGATGGGGCCAGCCGCCTTGGGCTCGAGCAGGACAACCTCGATGCGCTCGACCTCGACGACGAGTCTCGTGGAATCATCCGCGTCATCCGCGAGGAGCGTGCTCACATCGCGCGCCGTCGGGCCCTCCTACACGACATGGACCTCGACCTTCAAAAGATGGAGAAGGCCGCGCTTGCAAAGGGCGGAATCGGTTTCGTGCGCGGGGCTGTCGATGATGAGTAGGCGATGGCGCGAGTCGTTTTGTATCGTAGTTGTAATCATGTCGTAGAATATCGCGTCGATAGTCGAATCGAAAATGTGGCCCTTGGCTTAGACAAAACCTAGCGTGAACTAAGAAAAGGAAATGAAAATAAGTGTGTTCGAAGTAAGTCGCAATATGATCGAAGGACATAGAAGGAAAAATAGGAATGTTCGTAGCAAGGGAAAATGGACAATGAGAATATAGGCTCAGTTTGTCATCACAGCCTAGGAGGACTCGTCTAAGGTGAGCCTCCGCGCAACGGTCGAATCGAAGCGTTCGTAGAACGTTGAACGATGTCGCGACTATCGAGTTGAATCGAAGGTAATCGTACAAGGGATGGTCTGAAACGTAGGAGAAAATCAAACATATCGCGTAACGTGAGAGCAGGAATGGAGAGAAGAAAGTACGTATCGTGTTGTACAAGTAAGGGAAGAACCTCTATTCGTCGCGTTCTTCGGTTTCTTCGACTTCATCATCGTCGTCGTCGCCTAGAGAATTCGATAGTTCGAGTTCTCGAAGACGCTCGGTCGAGACATCTTCGAGATCTTCGGGAATTGGTATGGATTTGCGCGCGAAATACGGAATGACGCGGAAGGCTGCGATGGGTCGATCGAGGACTGTACCGTCGAGTTCGCACACGATGTATGCGCCGCCCTTGTTGCGCGAGACAACGATGAGGGGGCCTAGATATTGCGGGTGCATCTTGCGGTTGAGGGACTTCTCGATCTTCGTGTTGCGTATGAGCACTAGGGCTCCGCGCTTGAAGTCGAAATCCTGGATCGAGTGCTCGTGCTCTTTCTCGAAGCGAATTGCTGCAGTTCGACGTGCTTCGTAGACCTTCGAGTGGAGTTCGGTGACTTGTTCGACGCGTTTCTGAAGCGCAATGGCCCTACGTGCGATGAGATCGGTCGTCGAAAGGACCGAAGTCGGTGGTGGTTGCAGATACGTAGCTTCAACGATGTCGAGAGGAATGAGCGGATGGGTGCCCGTAACAGCGAAATAGGGTGAGCAGCCCATGCGTCGTCGAGTCGCGATGCGCTCGGACCAAAATACAAAGTACGCAGCTTGGGACCATTTCTTCTCATCTCCGTCGGCTGTCTTGAACAAGGCTTGTCGCGTGCTGAAATGCGGACGTTCGACGAGACCGTTCGCCCTCGAATTGTACCCACTGATTCGAATATGGTTGATGTGGTACTTCTTCGAAAGGTAATCGGCCGCCTTGATGAACGCCGTACCGTTGTCGGTGACGATCTCGCTGAGTGCGCCCCATCGACAGAGGATGTCTTCGAAGATCCAGTCGGCGAGGGCCTTTGCTGTCTCTTTTCGAAGCATTCGAAACTCGGGGTAAGTCGTGAGCGAGCATCTACCTTGGACCAAGTACTTGTATCCGCCCGAGGCAGGCATGTGCATTGTGTCGATGTGAATTTTCGCGAAGATGGGGGCTGGTACTGCGACGGTTGGAGGAATGAGGACTTGACGCACTTGTCGAGACTGGCAGATATGGCACGATCGAACGAACCAGGCGATGTCGGCGTAGTGGAACGGCCACCAGAATCGCTCATTGACGAAGGCTCGGGTTGCGTAGATTCCTCGATGCGCGGTGCGGTCGTGGCATTCTCGAAGTATTCGAAGGCGATCGCCGGGCTTGACGACTAGCTTGTGTGCTCCGTGACTGTCCTTGCGCCAGAGGGTGTCGTTGTCGAGGAAGAATTGCATGCAGTACTTGATGAATCC